>NW_015168097.1:399067-403547 GCF_001447785.1 Gekko japonicus
CATCCTCCTTTGAAATACTGCTGGGGAAGCACAAGACACCCCCCCCCCGCCCCCATAACTGATGTGCTTTGTGGTGGGGCACGGAACCCCTCGTAGGAATGAGCAGGCCCCAAGGCATCGGTTGCGCTGGACAACCCTCCGTCTTCAAGCACTGTGTGAACTTACCAAGAAGCATAAGAGGAAGAGGAGAATGAAGGCCAGAAGGGCGGAGAGACATATGAGGATGATCACCCAGAAGGGCAGCTCTGGAAAGACAGAAAGGACCGCTTTTTGTAACAGGACACCTCTCAAACATTGGTCCATTTTGTCCTGGCTAGAAAAGTTTTACAATCAAATGTACGGAAGAACTGTTATGTCTTTATCTATATGTAAACCCATGTTAAGCTTGAAACCATGTCAAGGATTGTAAGCTGGAACAATTCTATTGGCTGTTGTATAGAATCAACCAATCAGGATGCAGAGCAATGTCCTGGAGGGAACAGACCTGATTGGTTGTTATCCTTGCATCACGATTGGTCCTTAACTGGACAGGGGCGTGGCTACACCAGCCCGGGATAATTTTTGTAACAGGACACCTCTCGAACATTGGCCCATTTTGTCCTGGTTAGAAAAGTGACGTTTTACAATCAAATGTACGAAAGAACTGTTAGGTCTTTATCTATGTGTAAACCCCTGTTAAGCTTGAAAGCATACCAAGGATTGTAAACTGCAACAATTCTATTGGCTGTTGTATAGAATCAACCAATCAGGATGCAGAGCAATGTTCTGGAGGGAGCAGACCTGATTGGCTGTTATCCTTGCATCACGATTGGTCCTTAACTGGACAGGGGCGTGGCTACACCAGCCCGGGATAATTTAAAAGGGAGCTGTGCCCCACTGTTCTGTGTGTGTGTTCACTGACTGTTCTTGTTACTTCTAATAAAGCTGATTCACTGTTTTGACTAAGACACAGCGTTGAGTTCCATACCTAACAAGAACATAAGAAGACCCCCTTCTGGATCAGGCCATCTAGTCCAGGGGTGTCAAACTCATTTGTAACGAGGGCCGGATCTGACATAAATTTCACTTTGTCGGGCTGGGCCGGGCCATGTGTGCCATAAAATGTAATACCAGGTACTGGAGAGATAAACTCTATAAAGGACAGCAGCTGGTAAGCTCCAAGTTGGTGTATCCTCACTGCAAGGCCCCCTGGGGTGGGAGGGGGGCGCAGAAGTAAACCCACATGGGCAGGCTGGAGAGGCAGCGGTGCAGCACTGGGCAGACACTCCCATGATGCTTGACTGCCGCAGATAAGGTTGTTCCCCATGCTGAAGCCACAATGGAGTGCCGCCCCCCCACTCCCTCCCTTGTACCAGTTGCTTGTGGGCCACGTAAGAGCCCTGGACGGGCCAGTTCCAGCCCCCAGGCCTTATGTTTGACACCCCTGATCTAGTCCATATAGCCCAGCATCCTGTCTCACACAGAGGTCAAGCAGTTCCTCCGGAGGTCCAACAACGGGGCATAGAGGCCGAGGTCTTCCCCCGATAAGAACATCAGAAGGCCCCTGCTGGATCAGACCATCTAGTCCATCTAGTCCAGCATCCTGTCTCAGACACTGACCAACCAGTTCCTCTGGAGGGACAACAACAGGACATAGAGGCCGAGGCCTTCCCCTGATGTTGCCTCCTGGCTCTGGGAACCAGTGGTTTACTGCCTCTGGATGTGGAGGTTTCCTTTCACTACCATGACTGGTAGCCATTGAGAGACCTATCATCCATAAATTTGTCTAATCCCCTTTTAAATGTGTCTGTGCTTGTAGCCGTCACCACGCCACCCCTTGGAAGAGCAAAGGATCTTTGCTTGAATCTTGTAGCATGTATTTTGATCAGGAAATAGTCTACAGTTTAAGCACTGAAGCACCCAGCGTTATGCCGTACCCACCACACGACAGTATCAATGCATTCATTCATGGATGACCTTACCTTCCCTGGGGGTTACAGGAGTCATGTCTGAAGGATACCCTGGGAAAATATGAAAGAGAATCAATCTAGTATGACAAGGGAAGAAGGCTGATTCCAATATTCCCACCGACGTGTGGTATATACTTGACACATCTAGCTTCTGGATGAGACTGAGTTTTGAAATGTAGTCTGGTCTAGGGTTGCCAAGTCCTCACCTGTGGAAGAGTGGGGGAGTCCAGTCTTGTTCCGGGATTCCATGCGCGCGCATGAAGAGTGCGGGCGCACCGCAATTACGTCACCCGGAAGTGACGCAATCACGTCGGGCACATTGGGGGCGGGGCCACAATCATCCAAGGGAAAACCATAGAGTTTTCCCTCGGATGATTGTGGCCCCGCCCCCAACGTGCCCGACGTGATTGCATCGCTTCCGGGTGACGTGCTGACTCCAGGCATGTTGCGTGCTTTGGGGGTGGGGTTCCCCCCGGGGCCCGCTCTGCCGGCGGTGGGTAACAGGCCTCTCGGGCGGGGGGTTTCCCCCCCCCCCAGGTGGACTTGGCAAGCCTAGTCTGGTCTGATCTGAACAGACCCATTTTGATTTTGCCCTGGATGGGAGACCACCAAGGAAGTCCTGGGTTGCCATGCAGAGGCAGGCAACGGCAGACCACCTCTGCTAGTCTCTTGCCTCGAAAACCCCATGAGGGCAGATGTGACTTTCCACCATTTCATTTTTATTTTGAAGAGTCCCTTGCATGGGAGGAAGGCTTCTTACTCTGGACCCTACCCAATGTGCCAGCGGCAAAAACGAGATGAGCTACAAACAGCAGCAATGAGAACACACCAATGGAAAAGAAATAAAAGGAGCCAGATTAAGAACATAAGAAAATAAGAAGAGCCCTGCTTGAGCAGACCAATAGGACAACCAGTTCTTCTGAAGAGCCAACAACAAGGCAGAGAGGCTGAGGCCTTCATAAGAACATCAGAAGAGCCCTGCTGGATCAGACCAGTGGTCCCTCTAGTCCAGAATCCCGCTTCACACAGTGGCCAACCGGTTCCTTTGGAGGTCCAACAGCAGGGCATAGAGGCTGAGGCCTTCATAAGAACATAAGAAGAAACCTGCCAGATCAGGCCAGTGGTCCATCTAGTCCAGCCTCCTGCCTCACACAGTGGCCAACCAGTTCCTCTGGAGGTTCAACAACAGGGCATAGAGGCTGAGGCCTTCATAAGATCATAAGAAGAGCCCTGCTGCATCAGGCCAGTGGTCCATCTAGCCCTGCACACAGTGGCCAACCAGTTCCTTTGGAGGTCCAACAACAGGGCATAGAGGCTGAGGCCTTCATAAGAACATAAGAAGAAACCTGCCGGATCAGGCCAGTGGTCCATCTAGTCCAGCCTCCTGTCTCACACAGTAGCCAACCGGTTCCTCTGGACGGCCAACAACAGGGCATAGAGGCTGAGGCCTTCCAGGCTCTGGGATTCAGAGGATTAGTGCCTCTGAATGTGGAGGTTACCCTCAGTCACTGTGGCTGGTAGCCATCGACAGACTTATCCTCCATGAATCTATCTCATCCCCTTTGAAAGCTGTTAATCCCCTTCTAAAGCTGTTACTGGTTCTACCCAGTAACCCACTAACATTGTGAAGGATGTCCCCCTTACCACTGACGCGTACACTGTCCTTGTCCAGTGTGTGTTCCCCCAGAGAGGAGCCTTGGCCGGTCAGGTTCTTGAATATGTCGTACACAAGACCTTTGTCAACATTCCCCGGACCATCATCCAGTGCAAATTCGCAGTCCGAATCGATGCCAGTTTCGCTGACCTGGGTGGTGGGCCTGCAAAAATATGGCCCACGGAGCAAGAGATGAGCTTTAGTTACATGGTCATAGAAAGCAGCTGATAATAATTTGGTCCATTTCTTTTGTGGTTGTGGGAGTGGGGGGAAGGCATTTGAGCCACCAAGGGCTTTGAACGCACCTGAAATCTTCTACGGAGCAGCCAAGGAAATGCAGTCCCAGAGTGCTGTTTTGGAAGAGCTGGTTGAGCTGGGAAAAGAAGGGGGGAAATAAGAATGTCCTGTGGCCCATAATGAAGAGTACAACTGGCTCATTCTCCTTTAAGGAGCAACACGGGAAGGGGCTGGTTGCAAGGGCGTAGACTTTCCAATTTCCCAGGGGGGGCTGGGGCTGGGGCCGGGCCAGAGGCATTGCTAAGTCATTAAAAGAACTGGGACCCAATGACATCCAGGGCCGGCTCACTCACTAGGCGAACTAGGCGATCGCCTAGAGCGGGCCAGCCCTTAGGGGCGCCAAGCTGCACCCGCCCCGTACTCTGGGAGTTTCTTGATTATTTGTGTTTTTCATTCTTCCTAAAATGCATTTATTTTTGAAAATTGGTGGTGGGGGGGCGCCAGAAGGGATCCTCGCCTAGGGTGCAAAATAAGCTGGGGCCGGCCCTGATGACATCATAGGGAGGAGCTAGTGATATCACAGGCAAGGTTACTATCTATGGAGGTGGACCCATGTGGGATTTAGGGATGGGCTCCCCAG
>NW_015168097.1:406532-418848 GCF_001447785.1 Gekko japonicus
GGGGGGCAATGCTCCCTCTAAGCTGTGGAGTCTTGTGAACAAAAATCCTACTTTGTGAGCTGCTGGTATTAAAGTTGAGAGTGAGCGATTTGGCTGCTGCATCAATTAGTTTGCTCTGGAGTCATCCGGAGGCTAAAAAACTGTTGAGCTAGCTCAGACTTACTCAGCTTAGAGGGAACACTGGAGAGGCGCTGCGCTCGTCCGGGGGCGTGCAAAGGGCTTGGGCTGGAGGGGACTTTCTGGTGCCTCCCATCATTTCCTCGCCCCCACCCTGGCCGCCCACTCACCAGAGCTCCCCCCGACGGGCCCCCTGGCCCCCGGGAGGAGGCGCGCTGGAAAGCGGAACCTGCGGGGCACGGGGAGGAGTTTGCATAGAGCTCTGGCCTCGTCAGCTCCTCCTGCCAGCCTGTGGGTGCCGGGGTGGCTGGGCGGGGAAGGGAGCCTCACGCCTCAGCCTGCTGGGCTCTTCCAAGCGAGTCCCGGCCGCTCCCCGCTTCTTCGGGCCACGCCACCGGGCTGAGGGAAGGAGGGAGGGGAGGGAGGAGGGAGAAGCGCCCCCCGGGGGAGGCTGAGCCCCTTCCTGAAAGGTTCGGGAGGGTCTGACGCTCCTCAGCCCCCCTGCAGTTTACGCGCCTGGCTGGTTGGTTTAGCGCTGCTTTAAGGAACACTCTGGTTAAGACAATGCTCCCTCTAAGCCAGGGGTGGCCAAACTGCAGCTCGGGAGCCACATGCGACTCTTTCACACATACTGGGTGCGTTCAGACAGGGCGTTTCAGCCGGCATAAACTGTACCGGTTGGAACCGTTGCAGTTTATGCTGGCTGAAACGCGATCACACTTACCTCCTGTCTGCGGAGCCCATCGCTGTATGCCCGTTCACCCACAGCGGGCGTTGGCGGTGGGTTTTTTTAAACACAGTTTGCGCATGCGCATAGGCAGCCATCCACAGAATGGTGATCTTCAAGCATGCGCAAAACACCCCGTCTTACATTTAAAGTTTAAAGGTAAGGATTTACCTTTAAAGTTTAAAGAGCAAAGTGGCCTCCCTGAGGTCCCGGACTCCTCTAAAAGTTAAACTAAGGACCTTTTCTTTTTTTAAAAAATGAACTCTGGGGTGAATCTTTGCCCAAGCGCATATCGCCAACCTAAAAAAAAAATGGCAGGCAAAAATCGGAAGCCTCTGGCTTCCGAACAGAAGTGGCTCTACAACGTTGGAGAGCGATCAGACGGGGGTGGGGGTAAAGCGATTACAACCATTGCACTCAGGATACCACCACTTGGGGACCTAGTGGCAGAATACAACGGTTTAAAGGTCTTTGCAACGGTTAGGGACGGAAGGCAGATGTTCGCCGTGTGAACGCCGGTAAGTACACCGATTCCAACCAGCACCTATACCGTTGCAAATGCCCCATCTGAATGCACCCACAGTGTGGCAGGGCAGCTGGGGAAGCGAAGGGGAGGCATACTTTTTCTCCCTCCCTCCCATCTATTTGCTTTCTTTGTTTCTCTCTCTCTCTCTCTCTTTCCACCTCTTTCATTCTTTCTTTCCACCTCTCTCTCTTTTTCTCTCTCTCTCTTAGACAAATAAATATCATTAGCAAACAGAGACATATATTTGGACAGATAAATATCATCATCAGTATCTGTTTCTACCCCTTTTCTTTTTGGCAGTCTCATTTAATGTTAATAAAAAACAAATCTGCATATTTTAAAATAAAAAAACGTGTGTATGATATTTGTTCATGTCCTGCGGCTCTCAAACATCTGATGTTTATTCTGTGTGGCTGTTACGTGAAGCAAGTTTGGCCACCCCTGCTCTAGGCTGTGGAGTCCTGTGAGCAAAACTTCTACTTGGTGAGCTACTGGAATTAAAGTCGTGAGCGAGCGATTTGGCTGCTGCAGAAATTAGTTTGCTCTGGAGCCATCCTTCCTGAGCTGAGACAAAAATGTGTGAGCTGGAGGCAAACAAACTGTGAGCTAGCTCACACTAACTCGGCTTAGAGGGGACACTGGTTAAAGGGACGGGAAGCCTCCTTCTTGAAGGGACTTCCTTTCACTAGATGTAAGTAGTGTTCCCTCTAAGCTGAGTCAGTGTGAGCTCGCTCACAGTTTTTTAGCCTCTGGCTCACACATTTTTGTCTCAGCTCAGGAAGGATGGCTCCAGAGCAAACTAATTTCTGCAGCAGCCAAATCACTCGCCCACAACTTTAAGGCCAGTAGCTCACAAAGTGGAATTTTTGCTCACAGGACTCCATAGCTTAGAGGGAGCATTGGATGTAAGCCATCCAGGTTCTCCAGCTCCCAAATCCACTTTTCGATTTCGCTTCACCCTTGGGCAAATCAAACCCAGGGCTTTTTTTGTAAAAAAAAAAAAAAAAAAAGCCCAGCAGGAACTCATTAGCATAATAGGCCATACCCAACAGCAGGAACTCATTAGCATATTAGGCCACACCCCTGACCACACAGCTCATTTGCATATTAGGCCACACCCCCATGTTACCAGAAGTGTGGTCATCCAACCACACCCACCTTTTGCTTCTTATTCTCTTTACCCTGTTTGTTGTCAAAACCCAGGGCCTTTTTCCCCCCGGAACAGGAACTCCTTTGCAACGTTCCCTCTAAGCTGTGGAGTCTTGTGAGCAAAAATTCTACTTTGTGAGCTACTGGCATTAAAGTTGTGAGCAGGTGATTTGGCCACTGTATAAATCAGTTTGCTCTGGAGCCCTCCTTCCTGAGCTAAGACAAAAATGTGTGAGCCAGAGGCTAAAAAACTGTGAGCTAGCTCACACTAACTCAGCTTAGAGGGAACACTGCTCCTTTGCATGTTAGGCCACACCCCCTAATTGCAGCCAATCCTAATGAGTTTCTGCTGTTGGGTGTGGCCTGTTATGTTAATGAGTTCCAGCTGGGCGTGGCCAACTTGGGAGCCAGCCGGAACTCCGTTCCTGTGCGTTCCTGCCCCAAAATAGCCCTGATCAAACCTATGTCGTTTGCATGCCGTTTGCATGTCGCTTTCCTCCTCTCTGCTAAAGTGAACTCTTTTTGGCATCCTTCTTGCACCAATTAGCCCAGAAATGGCAGAAAAAGCAACAAACAGGGAACCCCGTTTTCAAAAATGTGCAGAATGATAAAGTTTGCCATGACAGCGCGGGAAAACAAAGCAATGAAAAGGGGGCCTCTCTGCGTCATATTCTTGAATGGGGACACCCGGTGGTCCTGCTCCGACACTTGGCCTTCTGCATCATCGTGGAGATGCCGTCCGAACAGAGCTGTACCAAGGGCCTGCCGAAGCTGCCCTAATAACCCTCCCCCAGTCCTCAGTCACATGACTCCGAGAGCCTGTGCTTGACCACATGCTCCTACTAAGCCTCGGCCCTGAGAGGTGGGGAACATCTCCCAGTGGCAGGCTCGGCTCCTGTTTCCTACTCTCCTCTGCCTGCTGACTCCAGACTCTTGTGCACTTTGCTGCTGACTCCCACAGGGATGCTTGCTGCTTTGATCTCCTTCTTGACCTCCCGGTTTGTTATGTATTGGGACTGAATCATCCCTGCTTGAATCACCCTAGAGACTGGGCTGAGCTTGGAGCACAAGAACAATAGCCAACCAGGACTCTGGAATAAACCAATCAAATAGTAATGTTTTGTAAATAGCCTATCATGGGGAGTGTGTGTGTGTGTGGGGGGTGTTTTGCATGCATATAAGCAGGGCTCCAGCCCTGCTAGAGTTGTCTTAAGGCTGAAATCACTAATAAACGATGACCCGATCACTACACAAGTCTCGAATCCAGTATATTTCACGGTTCTACTGCCATTTCGGACACCAGACTTCACACACCTCTGACTAGGGTTGCCAAGTGGCACTTACCTTGGCGGCGGGGGACTCTCATGCGGATCCCGGCGCGCCGCATGCACGTCACAGGGAAGTGACGTCATGATGCCGGGCACGCTGGGGGCGGGGCCACGACCATACAAGGGAAAACCATAGAGTTTTCCCTTGTATGGCCATGGCCCCGCCCCCACCGTGCCCGGCATTATAACGTCACTTCCCTGTGACATGCACGCTGGGGCGGTGGGTTTCCCCGGTGTTGGGAAACGGGCCTCTGGGGTGGGGGGTTTTCTGCCCCCCCGGGGGACTTGGCAGCCCTACCTCTGACGCTGCTGACCCATCCTTCTAGGCAGGACCCCCAGATGCATTTTGGGGGGTTGGGAACTCTCCAGATATTTGGCCCTTATCTGGCCACATCCTCGGCCACTTACCTCGCTCTCGACACTGCTTTTGGTTCTCCGGCAGATCTCCGTTTGGGGGTTCCTCAGTGGCACTGTGTAAGCCAGATTGGTGATGGTGAATTTCAAGGCGAAGCTCTTCTTCTCCGAGCCGAGTGCAGGACTGTGGGTCTCTGGCTCAACGTCTGGTTCCAGAGCTGAGGGGGAAAAGGTGGACGAAGAGCTGGTGAGGCTTAAAGAGCTGGTGATACTGTGGAGGCTCAGACTGGTCGCTGTGGTCCTAGCCTTCGCGACCTCTAGGTTAGACGTCCGCCTTGCACTTCATGTGGGACCAGCCTTAAACATGATTTAGAACGTGCCGATAAAATGTCCATTTCAGCAACTTCTAGAATCTTTTCAGTCAGTTCATCATCTGTTGGCGCCTGGTTCACCATGATGCCCGAGAGCTGGAAGCGGTCTGGAAACCATTTTATATGTGGACCCAAACAAGAGACTAGAGAGATAGACTTTGAACGTAGAAACCATAATGATATTTAGAAAACGTCTGTTAAACAAAGGAATGATGTATGTTTGCTTGTAGAACTCGATCTAAGTGGTTTAAATTGCTAGGTGATTTTCTGCACTCTACTGTTTCCTGGATGTCATAAGCCATACCATGTCCCATCCCTACCTTACCCTTTCTTATGGAAATTAATTTTAAAAACATCGTATGACTTAGAAAGTGCCACTATCCAAGGAAATGCTTTGGCTCCAAGTCGATTTCCTGCCCAGAGGAAACCATTAAATCCAGCAGTAGTTCAGATCGGTCTCCATCACTAATCAAAAGAACACATGCTTGGAAGGCAAAGTACCAAACTGAAAACAAAACAAGGCTGAGAGATGTAACCTTTTATTTCTGGTAACATCTGTCCTTGAGTAGTGGCCCTAGGCTAGCCCCCATCACATTAGACTGGAAGCTCAGTAGGGTCGGCCCTGGTTAGTACTTGGATGGGAGACCAACCTGGAAGTCCCTCTTCGGCAGATTAAGTTACTATCTCTCCCCCTAGAGTGACACATGCAATGGCCACTTCCAGGCTTGATTACTGCAATTTACTCTACGGAGGCTTACCTTTGAGGCTCACCTGGAAATAACAGCTGGTGGAAAACGCAGCAGCACGCCTGCTGATGGCAACGCCTGTGTAGGCTCACATTCAGCAGGTGCTCCACCAACTACATTGGCTACCAGTTGAGTTCTGGATTCACTTCAAGGTGTCGGTAATAACCTTCAGAGTCTCATACGGCCTGGGACCAACATATCTGAGGGACTGCCTCCTCCCATACACACCTCAAAAAGCTTTACGCTCTACGGACCAACATCTCCTGGTGCTCCCTGACCCGAAAGACATTTGTCTTGCCTCGACCGGGGCCAGGGCTTTTTCTGCCCTGGCCCCTACCTGGCGGAACATGCTCCCCATTGAGTTCAGGACGATATGGGATCTTCATCAATTCTGCAGGGCCTATAAGATGGAGCTGTTCCACCGGGCCTTTGAATGAAGCAGCAGGCATCCATTTTTTTTAATTTTTTTATTTTTTTAACGGTTGGGCAGGCATCCATTTATGGCCTCCCTGAGATCAGGGGTCATTTCATAGAAAAAGAGGTGCAGGGGCTCATTAGCATAACTCATTAGCATAACTCATTGGCATAACTTATTTGCATATGCCACACCCCCTGACATCACCGGAAGTGTGTCAGAAGGCAACACCCACCACTCAGGCTCCACTGGACTGTGTTGGATTGCTAGTTATTGGGGGGCGGGGGACGTGCAGATCTGTCCTCACAGAGGAGGGAGAGCTTGTACCTGAATGAAACTTGGTCTTAAAGGTGCCACTGGACTGTTTTGGACTGGGGGCCCGGGGGGGGGGCTCTGCAACTTACCTGGCTGCTTCTTGCTCTGACTGAGGGCTGCTGGGAACAGGGGGTGGGACTTGTTGCATGTGCCCGCCCCCTGGGCTCTTTACTGCACAGGAGCTCTGCTCCTGTGCGCTCTTGCAGGAAATGACCCCTGTCTGTCACCCATTTATTAACAGCTGGCCACCACTCTTTTGTTACCAAAGGGCCAAGGAATCCCTCACAACCAGCCAATTCTACTCCTGGGCTGTGGCCACTATTTTAATGTATGCTACTGTGTTTTACATTTTTAAAAAATACACTTTATTCAATTTTTAAAGTTACACAGGGGGTAGGGAAAAGAAAAGAAACAAAAATAAGTCGTCTTCTGCATACGCTTCTCCTCCATTCATCATTTCCCATTAGCAAAGGATTGACTGTAACGTTTTAGCGTCCGTAAAGGCTTCTTTATAAAGGCCGAGGGGAGAGAAATGTTTTGCATCTTTTAATTATACTGATGTGTTTCCGGAATGTCATTACCCACCCTCAGCTCGGAAAGGCAGGCTATAGATACTAAAAATAAATAAATAAATAAATAAAAGTCCTGGGTTGCTATGCAGAGGCAGGAAATGGACAACCACCTCTGAATGTCTCTTGTCTTGAAAACCCCATGAAGGGTCGCCGTAAGTTGGCTGAGACTTGACGCCACCCCCCACCACCACCCCTTCCAGTTTTGGCTTTAGGTCCTGCCTCATGAAGAATTTCAATGGATTGAAATGTTCCCTTGCTTTTCTCCGACTCTGAATCCCAGAGCCAGGAGGCAACATCAGGAAAACCCCTCGGCCTCTCTGCCCTGTTGCTGGACCTCCAGAGGAACTGGTTGGCCCCTGTGTGAGACACGATGCTAGTCTAGATGGACAATTGGTTTGATCCAGCAGGGCTCCTCTGATGTTCTTACCAGGGAAAGGCCTTGGCCTCTATGCCCTGTTGTTGGCCCTCCAGGGGAACTGATTGGCCACTTTGTGAGACAGGATGCTGGACTAGATGGACCATTGGTCTGATCCAGCAGGGCTCTTCTGAAGTTCTTATGTTTTTATTAGCTAGTTCTGTTAAAGAGCATTTATGTTCCCGTAAATGGACCATGTATGATAATTTAAAATCCAATATATGAACCTTTTCTTAATAAAACGTATTGTAAGCTTTCATTTGCCTTGAAAGCATCCCAATGTGAGCTCCTTGGAGGGACACGGGGGAGCGGCCGTGGCCCAGCGGCATAGCCTCTGCTTTGCCCGCAGAATGTCCCAGGGTCAATCCCCAGCATGAGCTAGCAGCTGACTTGGGAGACCCCTGACCCAGACCCTGGAGAGCTGCTGCCAGTCAGAGCAAGCAACAGACCAAAGGTCTGATAAGGCAGCTTGATGAGTTCACAAAATACTGAATTATGGGATTTAAAGGCCAGCAAGAGGATTTTTACAAGGAGAAAGTATTGCAGTCTAAAATTGCAAGAGTGGTTTTTTTAAATTCCCATTGCCTGACATACCTCTTACTGTAACAGCTTTCAGCTGGAACCTATTGCCCAGCCACTGGGAAGTGGCGTTCTGTGTCTCTTCATTAAAGGTTTTTTCAACAATGTCTCTGGTGATGTTCTTTTCCGGGTTAAAGAAACACTTACAATCAACGATGACTGACCCAGGCCTGCAAGAGGGGAGCAGAAGGGGGGGGGGCAGAGATTAGTTTGAAATGCTCCTCCCCCCAGTGTTGAACCTTGTTTGGAGGTTTAATCCCTTAATCTTATTTTCGAAACGGGTAGATCTTGCTGGGTATCTTTCTATAACGGTTCTGTTCCTCCCTCTCCGGTGCCTGGAACACAGTAATCCAGCGTAAGCACTGTAATAAGAAGCTAAATAAAATTAGATTCTAATTAAACGAATGTAAAGCGATTTATATTTCGTGCAATATTTTTATATATGATAACGTGTACAAAACTGTATACGAAACAGTTTTCATGATGTTTTAAGATATTCGTATGTATATATGGTTCCAATTATGGAATTTGTACAGTTTGTCAGTTCACTGAAGAAGTTTAACGAAACGAATGAATTTATAACCGGGATCCTCGTGTGATTCTTCTTTCAAATGATTCTTCTTTCCATGTTGATTCATATTGCAATTACCTCTGAAAATTGTACTTACCATAATGTTTTGTATATAATTTTGTACACTTTATAGCATATATAAAAATATTGCACAAAGTATAAATCAGTTTACATTAGTTTAATTAGAGCTTAATTTACTTAGTATTTGGAACACAGTAATGGTGGTGGCTCAGTGGTTAAGACAGTGAGCTGCAGGCTGGAAGGTCGGTAGTTCAGCAGTTCGAGACCCGAGTGCCACATGACGGAGTGAGCTTCCCGTCTCTGGCCCCAGCTCCTGCCAACCTAGCAGTTCGAAAGCAAGACACTGCAAGTGGATAAAGAGGTACCACTTCGGTGGGAAGGAAACAGCATTCCGTGCGCCTCGGCGTCTAGTCATGTTGGCCACATGACCATGGAAACGTCTTCGGACAGCGCTGACTCTCCGGCTTGGAAACGGAGATGAGCACCGCAACCCTAGAGTCGGGTACGACTGGCTTCCGAGCAAGGGAAAACTTTACTTAAAGCTATTGGCAGTATCTCCCAAGCCAGGAACCCCGGGACATGAACTCTCCAAGCCACCTGATCGCTCTGCTAAGGCACTCTAAAGGACTATGCGTCCCAGGGACCCTGGTTACCTGGGATGCTGCAGCATTCCAAGCACCAAGGCAGGGGTCAAGCACTCCGCTTGCGGTCTGAGCCGGAGAAGAGACGTTCGAGGAAACAGCACCCGACCCATAATGTGCCCAAGCATGACAAGCTGGACAAATTAATATCCTGAACCAGGCGTTTATTGTTAGCTTTGGCAGCATCTCTGTAGCTGTAGACAAAGGATGCTATAGAGAAGGACACTGTTATTAATTTCCAGCCTTTGCGGTACTGACCTCAGTCCAGTTATGTTGCAGATCCTGAATCCACTCTGAATGTCGCTCTCGTTGAAGAGCCGATTTAACTGAAATGGTCAGACAGATTGGATTAGATCCCTGCTGGCTCAATTCAGCCATTTCGTGTCTTTGGGCAAGCGGTACACAAGCAAAGATGGACACCCCTTTCCTAATTTGGTTCAAGTCCATGATTAGCAAACGTGACTGATATCCTGGCAAAGAGTGATCTGGGCCAAAACAAAACTCCACACAAATGGGGATCTTATTTCACCAACCACAGAACCAACGCCCATTCATTCATTTGGTCATTTTCTTTATAAACTGGCCTTTTCCTCCATGGGGCTCCCAGCCAAGTCTCCCACTGAAACACTGGCCAGACACTGGCCCTATATGGTCTGAGTCCAACCTACCTAAGGGACCGCCTTTCCCCGTATATTCCCCCAAGAGCACTGCGGTCTGGGGCCCAAAACCTGTTAACCATCCCGGGCCCCAGGGATGCAAGATTGGCCGCCACAAGGGCAAGGGCCTTTTCGGTAGCGGCCCCTACCTGGTGGAATGAGCTCCCGGGGGAGATCCGGGCCCTGCGGGATTTGATGCAGTTCCGCAGGGCCTGCAAGACGGAGCTCTTCCACCAGGCTTTCGAGTAGGGGCCGCTGCCCCCCCTATTATGTTACCATCTTGGGGGGGAGTTGAAGAGGCCCTGAGAAGAGCCCTGAGAAGATCTTTGGAACATCGTGACGCTATAGTCTGTCGGTCAAAAATTGTTGAAACTGTCCCGCCATCTTGGGTTTGGAGTTTAGTCATCACCGAGCACTTTATGTGAGATAGGATGGGTTTTAATTCTATAAAATGTTTTTATAATGAAGATATACTGTTATTTGTATTGTGGTTTTATTGTCGCAAGACTATCTTGCCCTGTAAGCCGCCCTGAGCCCTACGGGGGAGGCCGGGGTATAAATTTGAATAATAAATAAATAAATAAATAAATAAATAAATAAATAAACTTCAATCACATCAGAGAGATTTGAAGGAGAGCCGGTGTCTCGTAGCAATTAGAGTCGAGACCTGGGTTCAAATCCCAACTCAGGCATGAAGCTCACTCGGGGTGCGGCCAGACGGCCTGCCGGGAGCGGTTTAAACTGCTCCGGTTCCAAGTGGACTAATTTGATCCGGGGCAAGCACAGTCACACTCACCTCCCTCACCATGCAACACATCCCTCCCGGGCGTCCACACTAGGCGCGCAGTAACGCACGTCGTCGTTTTTTAAAATTATTATTATTTTACATTTTGCGCATGCGCATAGGCAGCCATCCACAGAATTGAGATCTTCGCACAGGCGCAGAACACCCTGTCCCAAAAAGCTTGCCCTGAAGGAACACTGCCCTTTAAACTTTTACAGCGAAAAGGGCCTCCGTGAGGTCCCGGACTCGTCCAAAGCCTAAAACTAATCTCCTTTTTTTGTTTTTTTGTTTTATTAATGCCGGGGCGAAGCTTCGCCCAAGTGCATATCATCGAGGCTAAAAAAAAAACCGGCGGGCGAAAAGCGGAAGCCTTGGGCTTCCCAGCGGAAGTGGCTCTACACCAGCGGAGAGCGATCACACGGGGAAAATGCTACTGGAACCGGAGCCCTCAGGAAAACACCGCTTGGGGACCTAGTAGCAAACTACACCGGTTTACAGAGTGTTTGGGATGGTTGGCGACGGCTCGGGACGGGAGGCAGATGTTGCCTGTGTGATCACGTGTAAGTACTCCGTTTCCAACCGGCATCTATACCGGCTTAAATGGCCCGTGTGACCGCACCCGATCTGTTCCTTACCCTTCCGCTGACGGAGGCCATCAGTTCCTTGTATTCTGGAGACGACGGCTCTGAGTTGGTCAGGTTCTCATTGATTATCGTGAAGCCGAGCTCATAAGCCAAGCCGTCGGAGGCTGAAGGTGACTTGGATCTAGGCGTTGACGATGGGGGGTATCCTACAAAGAGTCCATAAGCAAAAGGTAAGCTACCCAGGGGCGGAGACTGTTGCTTCTGCATTCTGTACCGTGTCAGCACTCAGCTAATGTGGAACAGCGGACAGATTCATGGAAGATAGATAGACGATGGGCAGCGCCAGCATGGTGCACTGGCTAACGTGTTGGACAAGGATCTGTGAGGCACAGGTTCAAATCCTGACTGTACCATGGAAGCTCACTGGGTGTCCTTGGACCGATTACTCTCTCTCTCTCAGCCTAACCGACTTCAGAGGGTGCTTGGGGTGAGGGTAATATGGAGGAAGAGGAAATGCCATGAGCATTGTGTCACCTTTGGGGACAAAAACCGGGGTATAATCGAAGTTTTTAAAAGAGGGGTAAATGGAACCTCCATGTTCAGGGGCAGTGTACCTCTAAAATCAATTGCTGCGATGTGGTGGGCGTCAAAAGTGGGGAATGCTTTGACCTCTCGCATTCTATGCCTCTTAAATTATGGCTTTAGAAGGATTTCTGAATTTCCCCTCATGCCCTGGAATGACGGTATAAGACACCTATGGATTGCACGGTGGATCTGTATACAATCTATACTCTGCCCTCTCATTTCTGGGCAGCCTCTGCTTGCTGTCAGCATTTGGGCAACCCCACCCTAGATCCCAGCTCAAGTCTTTTTTATCCTACTGTGCACAAAATCCTGTGCCAAGAGGGGCCAAGACTCATCCCACCAGCCAGGACAAAAAAGAGAAAAAGGAAAAAAACTGAACCTAAAACCTAGAATTCAGAACCTTAAAACGTTAGTCAAGAATAGAAGAGGGCCAACTCTAAAAATCTAATTATGAAATTAGAGGTCTAATACAAATAGAACATGTTGACTGTTATGTAAAAACAAGGGGGGACCCGCGATACTCGCGGGAGAGGGGGAGCTCCACACCTATGAGGAAGAGGAGGAAGCAGGAGGAGGAGGTAAGTTCCCCCCCTATCCCGCCGGTTCCCCCGTCTCCTCCACCCCCTCCACCCGCTGGCGCGATCTCCCCCCCTGCCCCAGAGCGCCCCCCCTCCAGAGGCCAGGTCTACCCACCCTATTCCCACGACATTGGTAGACCTGGCCTCTGGAGAACAGGTCTACCCACCCCTTCCTACTGCATTGGTAGACCTGGCCTCTGGAGTCCAGGTCTACCCAGCCCTTCCCACTACATTGGTAGACCTGGCCTCCGGAGGCCAGGTCTACCCAGCCCTTCCCACTAC
>NW_015168097.1:419405-432015 GCF_001447785.1 Gekko japonicus
AAGTTGAAAAATTCGGGGGGATGTTTAAATCCCCCCGAAAGTGCAAGAGCATCTCCTGCGCGTGCGCAGGAGACGCTCTGTAACTGCCGCCGCCGCTTGGGAGGGAAGCGGAGAGCGGCGAGCAGGGAGGGGGGCCAGAGCGGCGAGGGCCGATCGGCGAGCCGATTGGCCCTCGCCGCTCTGCCCCCCCTGCTCGCCGCTCGCCGCTTCCCTCCCATCCCCCTGATTTTTAAAAAACATTTAGGATTTTTGTGCACACGTGGGGACTGCCCCACGTGTGCACAAACCTCTCCCTGCCCCCCAGGTGGCCCTGGAGCGCGGATTTAGATATCCGCACTCACGGGGCCACTTCCCTATTAGATATATAGATATATACAATCATACATATACAAAATATGAAGTAAAGACCAGAAACCAATTGTTCCAAAGTTTAACCACTGGGCAAAGAAAAGAAATACAAAAATACAAATGAAGCCTCCAGTGCAATCACATGTCCAGTAGTACTTCTCTGGTCAACTATATATTCTCCTGAGACTGTACAGCCAAATGTTCCCAATACAGTGTTCCTTACGTTAAAAGCAGGGTTGATCAAAACCTCTGAGGAAGGCCTGTAAAGGCCGAAACACGTTAGGTCTATTTCATTAGCCTTTGTATGTTTTTATATTTGTATATGAGGTATGAATGGGCCCTTATTTGTTATTTTAATTTGTGTTGAATAAATACATGTATATTTTTGTATGTTTCGTAATTAGAGTTTTAGAGTTGGCCCTCTTCTATTCTTGACTAACCTTTTTAGGTTCTGAACCAGCCACCATCCCTGCCGGTACAGCAGTTCAAGGTTCACCAGTGCTGCCCTGCACAGAACGGGTCCTCTCTCCCCAGTCCTCTGGTGGATGCAGCCAATGAGGGTGGAAAAACCTCCCTTCATCCTTAAACATCTCAGGGTGCTTGCCAATCATCCCTGCCTATGCACTGGCAGCCACACATCATTCCTGCCAGCCCAAGTTAGAGACTAACCGTTCCTTATAGACTAGGCCTTATTATTAGAACACCCAAACCTCTCCAACAATGTGGTTTAGCTGGGGGTCACCTCCGGTTATGGCTAAACCATAGAGTCTTGGGTAATGCCTAGAGCGCCACCCCTGATGCCATGATGGCATTTCCAGGTTTTCCAGGAAGTGATGCTGCCCACCAGCAAAATGTCAGTGCGCTTGTCCCTGCCCCCCAACCTCCTCCTGGCCTCTTGCCCACCGGAGCTGGCAATGCTATGTTCATCACTGTTGTCCTGTGCAGTCCCACACGGTACTGCTGGAAGATTTTCAAGCTCGGCTAGTAACAGAGTAGGAGGAGCCCCTCCCCACTGCAGACATTGGAGCCATTTCCCCGCCCAATGGCCACATGTTCCAGGGATGGGCTTCACACACTCCCTCAGTTCTCTCTTTGCCACCGCTGGAGTAGAACACTTCTTAGCTCTTATCATAGAATCATAGAGTCGGAAGGGGCCATACGGACCATCTAGTCCAACCCCCTGCCCAATGCAAGACCAGCCTAGAGCATCTCTGACAAATATTCATCCAGCCTCTTCTTGAAAGCTGTCAGCGAAGGGGAGCTCACCACCTCCAGAGGCAGCTGATTCCACTTTTGAACCACTCTGGCCGTGAAAAAAATGTTTCCTAATATCCAGCAGATACCTTTCTGCGTGTAATTTAAACCCGTTGCTTTGGGTTTAAATTTGTTTTTCTTTTTTTCACTCCTTTCTCTCTCTCTCTCAAAAAAAGATGTTGTCGTTCAAGAAATGTTCCTCTTGCTCGACAAAGATGACGAGAACAGATGAGCACTCCCTTTGTTTGTTGTGTTTGGGTGAGAGCCATAACATATTGACATGTAAAATCTGCCAGCAGTTTAGCCAAAAAGCCAGGGCTGACCATGCCTCATGACTAAAAGCTGCTTTGTGGGAGAAGGCTCTCTCTACTTTGGCTACCCCGGCACCAAAAACATCTGCCCCGGTACAACAGCCTGTGTTCTCGGCACCCAAACCCATTGCCAACTGCACTTTGGTGTAGTGGTTAAGTGCGCGGACTCTAATCTGGGAGAACCGGTTTGATTCCCCACACCTCCACTTGCACCTGGCTGGATGACCTTGGGCAAGCCGTAGTTCTGATAAGAGCTGTTCTTGAAAAAAGAGCAGTTTCTGTCAGAGCTCTCTCAGCCCCACCTACCTCTCAGGGTGCCTGTTGTGGGGAGGGGAAGGGAAAGGAGTTTGTAAGCCGCTCTGAGACACCTTTGGGTAGTGAAGGGTGGGGTATGAATCCAATCTCCTCCTCCTCCTCCTCACTTCTCCCACTCCATCAGTGGTTTCGACCAATGCTCCCTCTAAGTTGTGGAGTCTTGTGAGCAAAAAAATTCTACTTCGTGAGCTACTGGCATTAAAATTGTGAGTTTTGGTTACTGCATTTGGCTCCTGCATCAATCAGTTTGCTCTGGGGCCCTCCTTCCTGAGCTAAGACAAAAATGTGTGACCTGGAGGCTACAAAACTGTGAGCTAGCTCACACTAACTCAGCTTCTGGTTTCGACCCACTCAGTTCCAAGGTTGGATCCAAACTGTAGATGTTCCAGGACACCTTAAAACGCTCCAAACAGGTTGTCTTCGGAACCACCACTGAAGAAGCACAAGCTGAAGTTTTTTTAAAAAGTGTCGCACTTTCTTGTAACTGTTATTCATCCAGTTGTCCCTGTGCAGGCATACATGGGACTTCACATGTGTGCAGGCCAGCCAAGTGAAGATTTTCTACCTAGCTTAGTAACAGAGTAGAAGGGGCCCCTCCCAGCTGGAGCTGTTGCAGCTGTCTTCCTACCTAACGGTTACGTGCTCCAGAGGGAGGCCCTGCACACTCCCTCAGTTCTCCTGAGCCGCCACAATGAGCCAAAGATCAATTTTTTGAAACAGAGGAGTAGCTCACAGCGGAGTAGGAGAGAACGATGTGTACCTGAACAGGGACAACTAGATGAGCAACAGTTACAGGTAAGTGCAACCAGGGCTCTTTTTGTAGAAAAAGCCCAGCAGGTACTCATTAGCATAATAGGACACACCCAACAGCAGGAACCCATTAACATATTAGGCCACACCTCTGACAGTGCAACTCATTGGCATATTAGGCCACACCCCCGTGTTACCAGAAGTGTGGTTATCCAGCCACATCCACCTTTTGCTTGTTATTCTGTTTACCTTGTTTGTTGTCAAACCAGGGCCTTTTTTGTAGCAGGGACTCCTGTGCATGTTAGGCCACACACCCCTAATGTAGCCAATCCTAATGAGTTTCTGCTGTTGGGTGTGGCCTATTATGCTAATGAGTTCCTGCTGGGTGTGGCCAACTTGGGAGCCAGCCGGAACGCCGTTCCTGTGCGTTCCTGTCCAAAAATAGCCCTGAGTGCAACACTGTTTTCATCGTCATTCTGTGCAGTCCCACGTGGGAGATTAGCAAACTGGCTTATCAGGTGGTGGGATGAGCGAATTACTGGAAGATCGAATGCAGAACTGTTGCCTGCCCTGCTGTCTCCCTTCTTGTATTAATGTCCACAGGAGAGTGTTTAACAAAAGTGTCTGCAGACAACCATGTTGCTGCCCTGAAAATGTCAGCCAACAGAATGTTGCCTGAGCAGTCGTGGAGTGAGCCGTTACCTGCAAAGTATAACTGCACTGCAGCCAGTTTGTAGGCTGTCCTGATAGTATAGACCACGGGTGTCGAACTCATTTGTTATGAGGGCCGGATCTGACATAAATGAGACCTCGTTGGGCCGGGCCATGTGTGTCATAAAATGTAATGCCAGGTAGCAGAGATATAAACTTTATCAAGGACACAAACACGAAGGGTTTTTTTTAACTTAAAATAAAAACATGCTTAGAACGTGAGCACTCTTGCAATATTTTGTTTATTTAACAGTGTCTGATAACTGACACCTCTTGCTCTGAATTACTGCATCAAAATGTCTGTGCTGTTACAATCTTGAGCATGCTGTCCAGGTGTGTATCTGTAAGCTGCAAACCTACGATGACGCAGCAGCAGCAGCAGCAGCAGCAGCAGAAGACAGCCAGTTCCACTGCTGGCCTGATAGAAGCCCTCTGGGGGGGGGGCCTGATCCGGCCCCCAGGCCACATGTTTGACACCCCTGGTATAGACAATCCACCTGGACACCATCTGAGCAGACACCACTTTTCCCTTAGAGGGGCCAGCAAAGCAGACGAATAATTGTGGAACCATTCTGAATTCACTTGTCCTCTTTAAATGAAATAATAGTGCATGTTTTCAGTGTGTAGCTGTCTTTCAGCTGCAGACAACGGTAGTGGGGAAAAGGTGGGAAGTGAAATGTCCTGACTCAAATGGAATCTAGAAACTACACTGGGCAAAAGGGGAATGCTGGGTCTTAAGACCACCCTTTGATCATGGGACTTTATGAAAGGGCAGTCAGGTCTAAGGGCTGTTATCTCTCCTACCCAGGCCCATAGCTACAGTGGGGCATCTAGGGGCCCGGCCCCCTGACTTACTGCGAAGGCCCCCTCTAATGTCCCATCCAGCCCAGGCCTCCCCAACTTCTAATTGTTTGTTTTATTTGTGGTGCTCCCTTGGAGGAGGGGGGAGGGGAAGACCTGACGCGTTTCAGCCTGTTTAGGCCTTCTTAAGAGTTCAAACACAATGAGGAACAAAATTGGCTTATACCACAATACAATACAATTATACAACATGGATACAAAATGGACCAGAAAGGAATTGTTCCAAAGTGAAACCAATACGCACAGAATATTTCTTTGCTTAAGGGACAGAAATTATTATCAGTGAAATATCATTTGGCATGTGATTGGATCTTGGGAGGCCTCGTTTATGCTTTTATTCTGTTCGTGGTGGTTTCATTTTGGAAGAATTGCCTTCTGGTCCATTTTGTATCCATGTTGTATAATTATATTGTATTATGGTATAAGACAATTTGTTCCTCATCGTGTTTGACCTCTGAAGGCCTAAACAGGCCAAAACGCATCAGACCAAGTCCATTGGCCCTTGTGTGTATGATTTTGGTATTTTTATATGTGGTGTAATTGGGCCCGTATATATTTTTAATTCTTTACTAATAAATACCTTTATTTTTATATTATATACATTAAGTTATTCATGCATGGGAAAGAGCAGGTAGAGAAAGAGGTACTTTTCTCCCTTTCTCACAATACAAGAACTCGTGGGCACTCCATGAAATTGCTGAGCTGTCGGGTTAGAATGGATAAAAGGAAGTACTTCTTCACCCAAAGAGTGATTAACACTTGGAATTCACTGCCACAGGAAGTGGTGGCGGCTACAAGCATGGACGGCTTGAAAAGGGAATTAGATAGGCATATGGAGCAGAGGTCCATCAGTGGCTATTAGCCACAAGGTATAGATAGGGACTCTGGGGCAAGTGATGCTCTGTCATCTTGGTGCTTGAGGGGGGTCAACAGTGGGAGGGCTTCTAATGTCCTGACCCCACTGGTGGACCTCCTGTTGGCACTGGTATTTCTGGCCACTGTGTGATACAGAGTGTTGGACTGGATGGGCCTTTGGCCTGATCCAGCATTGGCGTCTCTTATGTTCTTATGTTAAGTTTTAATTGCTGGTCCTCTACTCTATTTGACTTACCTCTAGGTTCTTGATCCTAGGTTTCAGGGTTAAATTTGTTCCCCTTTTTTGTCCCTAAAAACCCATATGAACCAGTTCTGTAGAGGTCTCATCCTGAGATGGGCAAAGGGGACCAGAAAGGTGGTGGAAGCCATTAGGCCCAAGAGTTTCTGAATACTAATCGCCCTTTGAAACCAATTTGAGGTAAACCGGTTAGCCAGAATCTTAGTGGACAAGGCCTTGTCTTGTAGCAAAAAAAAAAATCATGCTGCAGTGCGGTTTAGCCAAGCACCAATAAAGGATGCTTGCAGAGAAGGAACCAGGCTTGATTTCTTTCAATTAACTTGTAAACCTAAGTTCTGGCATGCTTCCAGGGTTAATGACACTTGTCTCTGTAATTCAAGTTTAGAAGGGGCAGTAAATAGCCAATCATCCAAAAAAGGGAAGATGGAGCATCCCTGTGACCTTAAGTGCGCTATCACTGTTGCCATACATGTAGTAAAAACTCGAGGCGCACTGGCTAAACCAAAAGGAAGGACTCTGTACTCATAAGGAACTCCCTGAATTTTAAAACACAAGCATCTCCTGTGTTCAGGATAAATGGAAATGTGAAAATATACATCTTGGAGATCCAAGACAGAGAACTAATCTCCCGGGTTGAGTAATTGTGACACTGAGATTAAGAAGACAATCCTGAATTTACAAACTCTGAGGTAGACACTGAGACCTCCTTAAATCCAACAGAGTGTAAGCCCCCATCTTTTTTTATTAATCTGAAAGAACTTTGAATAGTAACCAAACAAGGAATCATTAGGAGATAAACCCTGAATGCACCCTTTTCTAATAGGGCATTCAACTCTGAGAACAACTCAGGAAACACATAATCAATCTCCTGGTCAACTGTAATTAATGGTGATAACTGGGCAAACTCAGGGTGGTAGTCCTTCTCAATAATGCTCAAGACCCAGGAGTCTGAGGTAATCTTATGCCATTCAGGCAACAAACTGGACAAACCATCCTGAAAAGAGTGGTCGGCTGCAATGTCAACCACTGATAGAAGGAAGCCTTGGGGGCTTGCATCAGTTCCTTGGCAGTGTGCTGAGTGGGACCAGATATGGCCCTTGAACCCGATCTGCACCAAGCTTGTTGGAGAGGCTGTAAAAATCTTTGATAAGGATATTGATATGTCTGTTGATATGGGTGTTGAAAGCGATGGTAAAATGGCTGAAATCTCGAGTGGTACTTTTGTTTGTAGGATGAGGTCTGAGTTTGGGTAATCCCAAAAGATTGGGCCGTCTGACGGTTTTTATTGATTTGTTGGAGGAACTCATTAGATGAGAACAAAGACAAGCCCTCAAACAAACATGCATTTCTGGAGGGTAGGCCATTGATCACAGCCAGGCATGCCTTCTCAGGATTATCAATGAGGCCATAATGCAAACTGGTGCATTGGCTGCATTTCTGCTGGCGTTCAATTGTTGTTTGGATAATCTGCGGGCATTTGTCTGGATAACCTTGGCTAAAGATCTCTTGCCACCAGGAAGAGAGAGAGCGGGAGATTGGATTTATACCCCACCCTTCACTACCTGTAGGAGTCTCAGAGTGCTTTACAATCCCTTTTCCCTCCCCTCCCCACAACAGACACACTGTGAGGTAGGTGGGGCTGAAAGAGCTCTCCCAAGAACTGCCCTTGAGAGAACAGCTCTGAAAGAACTTATGACTTGCCCAAGGTCACACCAGCAGCTACAGATGGATGAGTGGGGAATCAAACCCAGTTCTCCCAGATTAGAGTCCACGCTCTTAACCACTACACCAAACTGGCTTTCCGTTCTAGGTAAGGTGTGATCTTCTCCCATAGGGGGAGCTGGTACACTGCCATGATAGCCTGGTAATTTGCTATCCAGAGGTTTAAGGACAATGACAAGTAAGATTTGGGACTCAGGGCATCGATCTTTCTACCCTCCTTATCCACTGGGGATGTGAACCCACTCTCTGTTTAGCCTGCATCTCCTCTGCTATCCATGCGGATGGAGTAGGATGGGTAAAAATGAATGGACAGCCTTCTTCATGAACCCTGTACATATTCTCCACTGGCAGGAATGGGTGACAGTTTTCCCCAAACAGATCTTGCCATTTCTAGGATTCCCTCAAGGAGTGGAAAGGCTACAACCCCTGGTGTGTCAGGCCCTTGGCCTGGTGTCAACCGAAGTAACCTGTGTATCTAAAGACTGCCATCCAAACCATCTGCTCAGAATGGAGACATAAGTCTTCACTCGGAGATATTGGATCCTGATCTCCCACTGTGTCAACTGGTGATGGTTCCGAAGCTACGCCGGAACTAGCAATGGATCTGCAGTCTTCCTCCTTGGAACCGTAGACTGTCGGACCCAAGTGAGGGGCCCAGTTCTACATCAACATACGTTACATCCCTCTTCTCTTGATGTAGTTTACTCTTGGTTACAATACCGTTACAATTGCTTATTTACAACTTATTTACAAACTTTACCATTTGTTGAAATGACCTCTTTATTTAATCTGTACTTGTTTATCATTTTCAATAAAGTGTTGAAACTTTTTTTTAAAAGTATGTAGGCGTGTGTGGTCTTTCCATCAACCTTACATTATAACCTCTTGGTTCCATCTGTGGTTCTGGAAGGTCCAGCCATACTCTATAACTCTGAAAGGGATGGCAGCAATAGTGTTGGTGCTCCTGAACTGGAGATGACCATGGAGGTGGTGGGACCGGAGACCTAGTGATTTGTTCCTACAGGGCATCATTATGAGTAGTCAGATTAAAAACAAATGTAGACCGTGCCGGAGAGCGGCAGTTGGGGGAAAGGGTATGTGGAATAGTCTGCTCACCGACCTCAGTAGCAGATCTCAGAACCGGTTCCTTCAGTTCCTTTGAAGTTGCTCCCTTCAATTCTGGTATGGACTGACGACCCGTTATGTTTAGACTTTGATTTGTGTCTCTTTGGAAGTGGTTCTGAAGAGGACCTGGCTGAGATCCATTCTGGAGACCCAAACCTCTACTGTTCAGATCAGCCCTTGGAGTCAATTGGACCAGAACAACAACTGGAGCATGGGAAATGTGGTCGGTGACCGGTTTGGGAGCTGAAAAGGCAGCTTGTTCAACCAGGGCAGGTGTTTTGGCTGCCGGGTTAACTGAGGCAGATAAAGCCTTCTCCCGCAAGGCTGCTTTGAGCTGGGAGGCATGGTCTACATGGGCTTTTGGGGTGAATTCCTGAGAGATTTTACATACTGCTACATTGTGGTTTTCCCCAAGGCACATCAGGCAAACAGAATGTTCATCTGTGTCAGTCACCTTCATTGAAGAAGTCAAAAAATTTTTTGAATAGAGACATCCTGACAGAAAAAGGTAGTGCATTCTTCTCAAGGTTCTCAAGAGCATTCTTCTTAAGATGGAGGCAAAGACAGAACTGAAGGAGTGTGTGTGCCCCCCTCCCGAGCATGTGACCATTAGGCAGGGTGGCTCCAACAACTCCAGTTGGGAGGGGCCCGTTTTACTCTGTTACTAGGTTACCTAGAAAATTTTCTGGTGGCTGGCCTGTGAGAATGTACAGTCCCATGTGGTACTGCACAGAACAACGATGATGGACATAAGTCTCATTGGTCAGGCTCTGTGGATCTGAAGAAACATACAGAACCATAGAAATTGGATTCGAAAACAGGCATAAAAGTTAGCTGATGTGTACCACTCTGTGTACTCCATCCCCCATTTGCCTGTCACCGGCACGGTCCTCATTGGTATGTGAACTAGTGCCAGCGGTTGAGATACCGACAGATCACATCTCAAGATCTTCTGGCCCAGCTTCTCAATGGGCTCATTCAGGACCATGGCACCCCTGAAAGTGGGGGGAAATACCATCAGAACACTAAAGGATATTCCATATGAAGTAAGACAGCGGAGAAAGAAGTACAAAGAACTTGTGCTTTTTCTTCAGACAAACTCAATTGGATATAAATGGCTATTTCCAGAAGGCATCACTTTCAAGATTAAAGATAAAAAAGAAAAGATTGACTCTGTTCAGAAAGCTCAAGAATTCCTATGGGTTCAGCTGGGAAGGCCAGAGGACGGGGAAAAAAGAAGAGGACAGCAAGTCCAGTGGCGAGCTAGACTCTGGTTCTTCTGGAGAGGACTCTGTCAGAGCAAGGGGCAGCAGTCCCAAAAAGTCCTTACAAGCTGCGGAAGAGAAGGGGAAAGGAGAAGTAAAGGCTGAAGGACTCTGAATTGTGCCTTTGAGACTTTTGTTATGGGATGATCGGGGGTACTGTTTCTAGACAGTTAAATTTAAGCTTTAAAGGAAAAGTGTTATAAATGTTTGAATCAGTTTATAAAGGGATCAGTGATGGGAAGACTTGATGTAACTAAGCTAGTTGGAGGATCTCCTCTCTTGGGCTTTTAGTTAGTAGTGGCTTCTTTACTTTATCCCGTATATGTAGTTTCCCCTCCCTTTTCTTCTGCTGTAGTTTTTGTAGAGATAAAAAATAATAAAAAATCCCCTCCGGGGGCTCAAAAAAAAGAAAAGCAAAAGGGACCATGGCAACAATCCTTGCTGTATGGATTCTCGGTACCATCCAGGATGGTTGGAACTGTCACAACCATGCATGGAACTGGTGGCCCCGATGATGGAACGACCACAGACACCTGTGTACTGGACTCCCTATTCAGGTCCAACTTCCTATGGTTCCGAAGATGAAGGCGAACACAGGAACATTTATCAGCTCTGGGGAAGCTTCAGGACTGTTCCCAGATGACACCGTTGGGGACTGCGATCAAGTGTCATCGAGTGAGGACTTCTGTCTTTACTCAGAACAGATGGCGTGAATGGCACAGTCATTGGACATCCAGATCACATCTACGGATGCTAAACCCCAAGACAAGATCCTCGGCTGGCTCTACCCCGATTCTCCAGGGACTGTAGCTTTTCCTCTTCTGGAAGGGATTCCTGAAATGACCAAAGCTATTTGGGAAAAAAACCATCCTCTGTCCTTGCCACGTCACAAGAGGTAGAACATATGTATAGGGTTCGGCAGGAGGACTGTCCCTTCATTCTCACCCATCCTGCTCCATTCTCTTTGATAGCAGAGGAGATACAGGCCTAGCAGAGAGCTGGGTCCCATTGCACGCCAGCTGACAAAGAAGGTAGAAACATCAATGCCTTAGGCCATTTTTTTTCAGTGTACCCACTTTTCCTGTGGGGAAAAGTCACTCCCTGTTTAGACCAGCTGCCTGGTGATAAGAAGTCTTTAGGCACAGTCATCCAAAAAGAAGCGCTTAGATGATCAAGGCAACAGTTGAATGCGAGCAAGCATGCAGCCAATACTTCGGTATGCACAACGGCCTCAGCTATCATCCTGAGAAGACATGCTTGGTTGAGATCAACTGCTCTCCCTCCTGAACCGTGCACTCGGGTGGAAGACTTATCCTTCAAGGGCTTTTCGCTCTTCTCGACTAAGACTGATGATTTTCTGCAACAAATCAAGAACAACCGACAAACAGCTCGCTCCATTGGAATAACTCCACCACAGGCTCCTCTGTACAGGCCTAAATATCATTCAAGGTTCCAGCCATCCTACCGGAGCTTCCATCATCCCTACCATCAGCAAACTTACCAGTATCCTCAACAGAGTTCTTCCTCCCAACCTTCTCAACAGAACCGTCATAGGTCTAACTTGAGGTCCAAGTCTGGTTCTGATCAACACCAGACTTCAAAGGACCACATACAGGCCTCCAAGCCTTCCTTTGATTAGTACCTTCTGCTGGACTTCAGTTTCACAATTGCTCAGTCTAGGAGATTAGTTCACAGTCTTGGATCTCCAAGACACTTATTTTCACATTCCCATTCATGTGGATCATAGGAAATATTCACGGTTCTTAGTCCAAGGTACCCCTTACAAATATAGGGTGCTTCCTGTTGGTTTGGCCACTGCTCCTCGTGTGTTGGCAGACATGGTTGCCCATTTAAGATCCAAGGGATGTTTTATGATCCCCTACTTAGATGATTGGCTGTTTACTGCCCCTTCTGCCCTAGAACTCCAGACTTGGTTGTCACGGGCTTTACAAACTTGCCAAAGGCTCAGACTACAGATTAATGGGAAAAAGTCGAACCTAGTTCCCTGCGAACAAACGTCCTTTATTGAGGCTAGGCTGGATTCTGTTGCTGCTTGAGTATTCTTGCCAGGGGACAAGGCCTTATCCATTAAACACATTGCTTTCAAAAAGCCATCACCCTCCAAAGATTATTGGGTCTAATGGCTTCGGCTGTCTTCATGGCTCCCTTTGTCCACATAAAGATGTGACCTTTACAGAACTGGTTCATGGGAGTGATTGAACCCCAGTCTGCACTCTCAGAACCACCATTTTCCCTAACCCTAGAGGGATCTTGAAAGAATTGCGATGGTGGATCCTCGCCTCTAACCTACTGACGGGAATTTCCTTTAGTTCCCAATCTCCTCAAATCACAGTTACTACCGATGCTTCCCTCTCAGGTTAGGGTGCCCACTGTGGGGACAGATGTGTCAGTGACACACGGTCCAGAACTGAACAGGGTCTACATGTTACAACTGGGAGCAATTTGCTATGTCCTTAACTCTTTTTCAACTCTGCTGCACAGGAAAGTGGTCCACGTTCAGACTGACAACTCCACAGCGATGTTTTACATCAACAAATGGGTATGTGTGTGGGGGGGGGTACCACCTCCCTTTGTGTCAAGAAGCCACTGCCATTTGGGAATGGACAATTTTATTTATTAATTTATTAATTTATTAAATTTATCATCTGCCCTACCCCTGTACAACAAGGGTAACAACACTAATAAAACAATATCCATAAATTATTAGTAAAACCAATGTTTACAGAATAACTGATCAGATGGCATAAAAGGGCACGAATTAGTACCCTCTGTCCAAGAGGGAAAGTAATATCACATCACATCAAAGGAAAAGA
>NW_015168097.1:432035-436366 GCF_001447785.1 Gekko japonicus
GAGAGGCCAGTCTAAGAAGGAAACCGTTGCTGCCTCAGCCATAGGCCTGGTGAACATTTCTGTCTTGCAAAACACACGCCCCTCCAGGCCATCCATGTCGTCGGTTTGGAAGATATTACTGCAGATGAGTGGACAGATTAGGAGAACCCATGCACAAGTGGTCCATTCATCAAGATGATATCTACTCCATTTTTGCCCAATGGGGATTCCCTCCGGTGGACCTTTTTGCCACAAGGCTCAACTTCAAAGCTCCCCTTTTCTGCTCCAGAGTGGGCAGGGACCCACATTTTCTGGGGGATGCTTCCCAGTTAACCTGGAATCAGACCCTATTTTACGCCTTCCCCTCCTTGCCCCTAATAGGTGAAGTTGTTGCCAAATTGGTCATGGACAACTCTCATTGCAGATTGGTCACTCCCTTCTGGCTGAGGCAGATTGGGTTCCAGGTTCTCCTACAGAGGTCAAAAGGCAGGTTTATCCGCCTCCCTCAGGTACTGGATATCTCCACCTCTTACCTAAATAGAGATTGATTTTATAATGTGAACTGCTGAGGACAGCTGCAGGAAGATATATTAGGGCTCGGGGACAAGGAGAATACACAGTAATGTGCATTTCTGCTCCCCAGACTGGAGAAAAAAGGCTATCTATCCCAGAGTGGATCTAGTGACACCCCCCCCCCATCCGCATCCAGGAGTGGAGACTCTACACCTAACTGCTCGGTTGCTGATACCAGAGATAAATCTTTTCCTAACTCTGTAATTAAGATTCTTGTTAAAGCTCACAAACCCTCAACTAGGACCTCTTATACTTTTAAATGGAGATGTTTCCTAAGCCAGCTGGGAGAGATACAGAGGTGTTACCTGCCACCTATCCATTGCCTCTAGTATTAGAATATTTATTGTCATTGAAAGGCTCTGGGCTATCCAGTTCATCTATTAAGCTCTGTTTGGCAGTGATTTCTGCTTTCCATGCCCCTCTAGAGGCAAAATCTCTTCTTTCACATGAGATTTCAAAAAGACTCCTCAAGGGCCTTGACAATTTGTACCCGCCCAGGGCTCCCATTGTACCACAGTGGTCTCTGTCTAGATTTGACTCACCTAATGCAACCTCCTTTTGAATCTTTGGCCACTTGCTCTTTGGAGCATCTCTCTTTTAAAGTCTCCTTCCTAGTAGCCATTACATCTGCAGGGAGGGTAGGTGAAATTTCAGCGCTCAGAGCTGATTTACCCATTTATAGAGTTTCACAACCATAGAGTGGTGATCTGAGTTCCCTCTAAACTGTGGAGTCTTGTGAGCCAACATTCTGCTTTGCGAGCTCCTGGCATTAAAGTTGTGAGTGAGCGATTTGGCTGCTGCATAAATTAGTTTGCACTGGAGCCATCCCTTCTTGAGCTGGGACAAAAACGTGTGAGCTGGAGGCTAAAAAACTGTGAGCTAGCTCACACTAACTCAGCTTAGAGGGAACACTGGCCGGTGATTCCTTTCTTACCTAAGGTAGTTCCCAGATTTCACCTTAGTCAGGATATCTCACTTCCCATCTTTTCCCCATGCCCATCCTCTGAGGCAGAAAAGAGGTTACACACATTAGATGCGAAATGTGCCTTGCTGTTTTATTTAAAGTGAACAAGTGCGTTCAGAAAGACCCCATAATTTATTTGTTTCTTTTGCTGGACCTTCTAGGGGAAAGGCCACATCAGCCCAGACAAGATCTAGGAGGATTGTCTTTGCTGTCAAGACAGCCTACGAGCAGGCATCCATCCAGCGTCCATTACACATACGAGCACACTCGACAAGGTCTCAATCAGCATCTGCCGCTTTTCGATGAGGCATCCCGTTGATTGAGGTGTGCAAGGCGGCCACCTGGTCATCTGCCGACACCTTCATTAAACACTACTCTGTAGATGTTAATACAAGAAGGGAGATGTCAGTGGGGACAGCAGTCTTGCACGCTATTGTCTAGTGAATCACTCACCCCCACCACCTGGTAAGTCAGTGTCAAGGAATTGGATCTCTGGCCCAATTCCTTGTTCTTTTATTAAACATCACTCGGGCTTAATATTAAGATCCAGGCCTACACTATGGGTTGAAGGGAAACATACAGTTGTTGACATGGGGAAACTGGCCAGTCGACTTTGTGCCTTTGAATAGCAGAGACAAACGGAGCCACACCATTTGTTCACTGAACCATGCCCCACTCCTTCTTTGGATGCTTTGATTTACACTACAGAAGGGAAGCATCCCGTCATAAACTGTTTGTCTTCTGAGCCGTTTGTTGTCACAGGTTCGTCGCAAGATAACTTTTGGATTGGCTAAAGGGCCCCAGCCTGTACAAATTTTAGACTTTAAGAAGTTTAGCATTTCTGATCTTTGTAGTTAGTTGGAGCTGCCAGCTTCAGCTGTCCCGAGGTGATGGTCTAACCTTGCCATAGGACAGGTGCTTGCCTGGCACTGTCAACCAAAGCGCCTGTCTGGAGCTTGGTTGCCATAGAGAGAGTGTGTGTGTGTGAGAACTGGAATTTACACTTTCGTTTCTGAACACTATCTATCTGGTGTCTGGTGTAGCCATGTAACCTTGAGACCAGCACTGTCTTTAGTATCTTCTATCCCCTGGGAATCTTAGAGCGTTAATTTGACGGGCTTTTAGCTTAGAGGCAATTGGCCAATAGCCACTATTGCCATCTGATTATGCTATAATTGCTGGCTTTGTGCATTTGACCTCAGTTCTAACAAAGAACGTTATGAGTCTGGATCCTATCAACATCTCAATAAACTTTACTTCTTCTGAATGACTGTTATTGGGAACTGATTTCTCCAGGGGCTCTGACAGGCACACACACAGACCAATCCTCTTTGTACAAAGAGACTTGCAACCCTGTCTAACTTCAACAAAGAAGAGTAGCCTGGTAAATATGAATTAAGGTTGTACTGTGTAGCTAGAATCTTACTATGTAGCTTTCTTGTTTTTTCACTCCTTGCTTTGTTCTTTTTGAAATACTCTTGCAATCTTTAATAAAACCACTTTGATCATATTGGTTGTTCTGTACTTCAGGTGCTCCAATCTAATTCCAGTACCTTAGACTTAAAGTGTCCACCTACTGGTTAATCTTTAGTGGAAACTCATTCTGCAAGTCTCCAGTGTGGGACTGCACAGGATGATGATGAAAACAGTGTTGCACTTACCTGTAACGGTTGTTTATTGAGTTGTTTGTCACTGTGCAGGCACGCATCCCTCCCTCCAACCCCGCTGTGAGCTATTCCTCTGTTGCAAGATTTCCTTTGGCTCATACTGACTTAGGAGAACTGAGGGAGTGTGCAGAGCCCCTCCCTGGAGCACGTGGCCATTGGGTGGGAAAACGGCTCCAACGGCTCCAGCTGGGAAGGGCTCCTCCTACTCTGTTACTAGGCTAGCTAGAAAATCTTCTTGTGGCTGGCCTGCACAGTCCCATGAATGCCTGCACAGTGACAACTCAATGAATAACAGTTACAGGTAAGTGGAACACTGTTATTTCTCCCTTCCTAAAAATTCTTTGCAGGGTACATAGCAAGACTCCCAGCTGATTCCTCATCAGCTTTGGGTGGCTCCAAGAAGCCTGTACTTGCAAACAGATGCAAACAGGTTTCCAGCACCATAACGGCTTGTGCATTATCTGGCTGTCTGATCACCACTGATGAACAGGAAGTGAGCCCAACTGGCAGGTTTCTAGCATCCCTAGGTGCATGTGCCATTTTGTTATAAAACAAAGAAACAATATGTATGCGACTGCAGGCCCCCTTGGGTGGTTTTTACCAGTGCCCATGCTGGCTCCTGTGCTTTAGCAAAGCACCACCCAGAAAGTATCTGAAAACGAAACACTGGACTTACCCGAAGGTTTCTTCTCTTCAGTGGGGCGAAGTCACTCAGACTGGTTAGGTCACACACCCCTCTCACTCCAGGTAGGGTTATGCACATTTTTGCATGCCCTACCTGGATAGAGTAGGAGTGCCCTTCCAGACATAGAATAGCCCAGCTCAAGAAACTCAAATCAAGAAACGTCAAACAAACCGTTTTATTATTAACCTCAACACGGCACACAAAAGACAAATGTCAACAAGCAACCAACTAGGAACCGACATCCAAGGTAATGACAGTGATGGGAGAACTGGATGACTTCACCCCAATGAAAAGTAGAAACCTTCAGGTAAGTCCAATATTTTGTTCTCCTTCAGTGGGAGAAGTCATCCAGGGATCGGCTATGTACTCAAGCAAAGTCCTGGGTGGGAAGTAACACATTACAGATCCAACATTTGTTGGAGCACCCAACTGTTGGAGCCAGTTTGGTATAATGGTTAAGTGC
>NW_015168098.1:0-11979 GCF_001447785.1 Gekko japonicus
CTCCAGGTGGGGCCTGGAGAGAAGGAGTGCACACCATACCTTGGCTGCTTCACTCTGGGGTGTGCGGGCCCCATCTTCACACACCCCCTTGAGATGCAGGAGGGCCTGGTGGTACTTGCCGATGGCTCCGGTGTCAGGAGGTTGTGATCCAGGCAAGGCTGAGGGGCCTTTCTACAATCCCTGGGGGGCGGGGGGGGCGAGGGAGGAGCCCAACTCTCAGGTGACATCAGGGGGGTTGGTTGCTTCCCTGGCACCTCTCACAGTAATGAGGCAAGGTACGCCGGATGAGGGGGAAATGACTGAGGTCACACACACCCATCCGAATCCTCCCCTGTACTCGTGGGCCTCTGGAAGAGCAGCCAGGCAAGGGGGCTCCCCTCCTCTTGCCACTGCACCTCGTCCTCTTCACAGGCCCACCCCCCAGAGAGCCAGGCCCACACAGTGAGCCGAGCTGTGGAAGAGCAGCCAGTGATAGGGTGAGCCGCCATTTAAGCCATGCCATGGGGCTCTGTGCCCCCGGGATCTGCATGCTCTGGGTGGCGGCGGTGCTGCACCTCCTGCACCTGGCAGCAGCCAAGGCGGAGGGGTAGGAGGAGAGCAGCCCGCAGCTGAGTTTGAGTTGGGGGCTCCAGTGACAAGGCGGGGAGGGGGCTGCAGGCAGCAGCGGGGCAAGTCAAAAGCAAGCAGCAAGGTGGTGGCGGGGCCAGTCAGACAGCAGAGGTGGCAGGAGGTGAGCCAGGCAGCTGGGCACCTCCGGGCAGGCAGCGGCTGAGGCAACTTTGGCATGCTGGTTCCCTGCCTCGGCGCCCCTCCGTACTTGGCCCTCCACTCTACCTCACCCTCCGCCAGCTCACCCAGAAGCACCACTGGTGCCAGCGGCGCCAGTAGCAAGAGGAGCAGAGCAGCAATGGTGCGTGGGCTTTTGGCGCCTCCCCCACAAAGTTTGGTGCCCCATCCAGGGCCCGCCACCCCATCCAGGGTCCGGCGCTCTAGGTAAATGCCTACTTCACCTAGCAGGTGAGCCAGCTCTGATTACAGAATAAATGAAAACATCCTACACAATATAGTGCAGAAAGTAGCCATCAGAATGACTTACTAAGTTAGTGCTTTGAGCTAAGCTGCTTAAGACAAACATAGAGGAGAGGTTGTTGTACTTATTTCAAGAGCTTCATTGATACACATACAGGAGTAGCCACTTCAGGCTCTTTAACTAGAGACATTCCAACAGGGATGGGTGTTAAGCTGGGCTGTGTGCTAGCTGATTTTGTTCCACCGACGTTGTGTCAAGAGAAAATATCAATATTGCTTTACTAGGAATAAGGCCCGTTGTGGAAATAAATACAATGAGGTCTAGAAAGAGGCTCTGGGTAGGTGCCCCAGCCTTGAGCATGCAGTTTCAATTTGCTGTGGCAACCTCAGCAGGGTATAATGACACTGAGTCCACAATTTTCTCCAGAGGAACTGATCTCTGCTACCTGAAGAACAGTTGTAATTTTGAGTGATCTCAAGCCCTCACCTGGAGATTGGCAACAATGGTTGCCCAGGAGGGAATGGCTGATTTGGAGGGTGGAGTCTATGGCATTGTTCCTTTCTGAGGTCCCACCCCTCCTCAAACCCCACCCTCTCCAGGCTCCATCCCTTAATTATCCAGGAATTTCCCACCTGGAGTTGGCAACCCTATCTCCTTCCCAGCCAATCATCAACCTACCTTTATTTTCCCCTCACTCTTAAGCTTTCCACCACCCCCTCCTGCAGCCTCTACTGTGCTCTGAAGCCCTGACTGCTACGTCACATTGGCTGTCATACGGGGGCCATCTCAGCAGCATATAAGGATACAGAGCCCACCATTTTCTGCAGGGGAACTGATCTCTGCCATCTGGAAAGCAATTATAATTCTGAGTGATCTCCAGCCCTCACCTGGAGATTGGAAACATTTTATCTCAGAACAGCAAACTGTTTAGAATGTTAGAGGCAAAAGCCAATCAAGTCGCTTATGCAAACGACCAGGGATTTCCCACCTGGAGTTGGCAACCCTATCTCCTTCCCAGCCAATCATCAACCTACCTTTATTTTCCCCTCACTCATAAGTTTTCCACCACCCCTCCTGCAGCCTCTACCATGCTCTGAAGCCCTGACTGCTATGCCACATTGGCTGTCATACAGGGGCCATCTCTGCAGGATATAAGGACATAGAGACCACTATTTTCTCCAGGGGAACTGAGTGGTGTTCAGCTCCCACCTGGAGATTGGCAACAATTCTTTCTCCCAACAGGCACTAAGGGTACCTCAGAACACATTTTACCTCAGAACAGCAACAGCAAACTGTTCAGGATCTCAAAGGCAAAGGCCAATGAGGCCACATAAGCAAACGATCTCTGTGCTCCAAGGCAAAGGTCAATCAGGCCACATATGCAAATGACCTCTGTTTTCTGACTGGCTATGGGGGGCGGAGAGGAACAGCAAACTGTTTAGAATGCTGCAGGCAGGACTCAGGCAATGCAGCCAGTAGATAGGGAGACCCTCTGAATGACAGATCTGGGAGCGAACTGATTTGGGAGTGTGCTGGAATGTTCAGGGGAGTCCATGATCAAAACAGAATTATATATAAAGAGAGATGCGGATGACATGGTTTTATTTTCTTTAAAAAGAGCTGGTCTATAGAGACTTTTAAATAAGGAGAATACTGCAAAGAAGAGAAACTTAGTATTAATTACTCTAAAACTAAAGTATTGGGGGTTTTTTTTAAGGCCCAAAAACATGTCTGGAATATTCAAGGTGTCCCAATAGAACAGTCTAAGATCTACAAATCCTGGGATTTAATATTCAGTGAAACATTGAATGGAATGCCCATGTAGCTTTTATTAAATCAACAGCAATTGAGACATTGGGAGTAATTCTGAAGTTCTATCGAACTAAAGGGGGTTTCCTAATAGATCCAGCCATTAATATTTTTATTACTAAAGTTGTACCCCACTTATTGTATGGAATAGAACTTTGGGGTTGGAAGGAGCAAAGATTGACCAACTGGGACACATTGCAAAATCTTTTCCTGAGGCAGCTATTTGTACTGCCTAAGGGTTCGCCTGCGGCTCTAATGAGACCAGAAATAGGTACCCCTTTATTCAGGGCTTGAGCTCACTAGTGATCCTGAAATTGAAGTTGAAATATCAACATCTGCCAAATGAAACATTTAGCAAAATCAGTTATTGTGCTTTACTAAGCAAAGACCAAACTCATGTAGAATTTTATAATAACATCATTTCCCGCTACACTTTGCCTGATGACTTCTTAAGTTCCCTATCGAATATTTGGGATCTGTGTCAACAGGTATACAATGGGGATGCTCTACTAGATAACATGTTAATAACTCAGTCAAGATCTGCACCATGGTACCAAAGACTAAAGAAAGGTAATTGAAGAGCATCCTATTCAACAGATATTGCAGTTCACATTCTAAGAGCGGCATTTATCGCACTTTGTTTTCAGTCTATGCCCACTGCATTGCTGCCTGGGACACATTCCAATAAACCACAGGAACAACACATTTGTGCATGCGGAACCTCTGTGGAAGATCTATTTCACTATATAATGATGTGTCCTTTATGTTCAGACCTTAGAAGCAGATTCCTGTCTGGTTGCAGCACAGCACGGCGGAAGCGGTGGAGAGTTGCTCTCTCGCTGCTCCGGCTTTTCTTGCTTTGGATGGGGGTCTCAGATGCTTTGAGACTCTCCCTGCTACTCTGGTGGAGAGTGGGGTGCATGGGAATTTGCTTGGTGCCCCTAGACTAGCAGCAGCAGCGGGGGAAACCAGTGTTCCTGAAGCTCTGAGCAGAAGAGAGGCTCCTCCCAGAGGAACAAGAGGGTGAGACGAGTGGACATAAATAGAAGATTCTCTCCATAGAGAAGGTAAACTAAGAAACTAACTTTAAGCAACATTAAATAAGTTTGAGACTTTCTGTTTAAACCCTTCTACAAGTTACAAGCTATCTATAAAGACGAGGAAAGGAGGAGAGATATCCCCCCCCTCCTCAATGTAACCAGCGTGTAAAGGTGCAGATATACAGTTCTTTAAAGAATTGTAGGCAAAGAAAGAAAAAAGGGACATAAACACTGCTGTCTGTGCATTCTACCATGTTTTGTTGGACTTATAATTGAGTAAGCTTTTGATTCTTACTAAAAAGAGAAGGAAAAATAGAGGCAGTTAAAACGGAGCTTCTGTATAGGGGAATGCAACTTCCTGCTACATTCGTAGAAGATTTTGGATAGCAATAACCATTTCACTCTGTTGTAAGACTCCCTGTTGTTAACAGGAATATAAACCTTGTCTATAAAATGGAGTTTCAAGTAGAAAATGAGCGTAAAGCTGCAAGTCCAGATTGCTTGGCTGATGTTAAGCTGACTCAACTTTTATGGGACGACTTTAAACATATGATTGCTGTTTCAATTAAGATAGCAATTAAAGAAACCTGTGCTAGTTTATTTGATGAAAACTTTAATAATTCAATGAAATTGGCAAGCAACACAGAAGAACTGTTGCAACAAGCTACGAGAGACATAGAACAAATCTACAAAGGAGAGGAGGTCCCTTTAAGAAAGGATACTAAACCTTGTGTGGAAACAGGGTCTGTTAAACCAAAGAGATTGTTACTTACAGGAACAACCAAACCTTTGAAACGGAAGCAGTCTCAGGGGGAAAAACACAGAAGACACATTACAAAAAATCAATTACAGCAAGAAAGGATGTTAAACCTGGTATGGAAGCATGGCTTGTAAAACCAAAGAGATTGTTTCCTACAAGAACAATTAAACCTTTGAAACAAAAGTCTTTGCAGGAAAAAAAGAAGGTGGAAAATATGCAATCAAATACTATCCCAAGCTACAAACTACCGACTTTTTAACAACCCCCCGCAGTCTACAAAAGCAAAAGACACAAAGACAAGACCATAATGAGGAAAAGATACCAGACAAGAAAGGGGGAAAAAAAGCTTTATACACAAAATGTTATTAAGAAATCCTAACCCCTCCCCGTATACGTTTGGTCTAGGAAATCCCCATTAAGAATAATCAAATGCAGAGAGGAGATAAAGGGTTTTTTTTAAGGTGGAATAATAGATGAGAAAAAGTACTTTGTAAACTCCAAAAAGGATATTTTATTTTTTATTTTCTATTAATAATAAGCCAGCAATGTAGAATATAAAATATGATAGATTAATATATGGTTTTTGCAGCGAAAACTGAATCCCAGAACATAAGGGAAATTACTCTACGAAAAAAGAGTCCTAACCTTATTTCATACAAATTTGGTCTAGGAAATGCCTATTAAAGGCCCTGTTCATATGAGACATTTTGGGCCGGGAGAGGGACGGATTGGAGCCGGAGCAAACGGGCGCGATCCCACAGCAACATCTGAGAATCGTGCTGCGCCCGTTCTCAGCCCATTCCCAATCCGCCCCTCCCGGCCAAAACCCGCATCAAAAAAGAACCACCTACCTAGGTGGTTCTTTGCAAAAGGCCGCATCACTGCTGTCCGAGGGATCGCCGGCGTGTCTTTTCGCCGGCGCCTCCCCTGCCCCCGACCGTACTGTGCATGCTCGAGCATGCGCAGTTTGGCAGCCTCCCCCTCCCACTCGTCTCTCCCTCCCTGGCATCTGATCGTGCCGGGGAGCAATGGCGCCGCGGCTCAGGGGATCGTGGGATCCCGCCGCGGCATCTCTTTTTTGGTGTGGCTTTTAAAAGCCGCACTTTGCTCAGTGTTTTCCCTGCTGTGTGGCAGGGGCCAAAGGGTAGCTAAATGCAGAAAGGAAATCGAGTAAGGGTTTTTTTGTCTTTGTTTTTTGTTTGGTTATTTTTTTCATTTAATGTGAAATAATACATGAGAAACAGAACAATCTAGACTTAAAGCATTAAGAAGGATTCTCCAATTCTATTTTCTATAAATAATAAGCCAGCAATGTAGAATATAAGAGATTTGTAGGAAATCTGTTGTAGGAAAAATGGATTCCTAGAAGAAATATAAGGGGAAAGACTTTAATAATGAGAAATATAGAGGGGGGGGGGATGATACTATATACTATATGCTATAGTAACAGCTCTTGAATTCATACTATCAGGGAAAAACATAGCAGAATCCTTAGATAAGTCTAAATGGAACTAATAATGTAATGTAGGATATACATAGTGGTAAAATACTATTAGCTTAGCAGTTAAAGTCTCCATTTGAAACATTACAGAAGAGACATAGATTGAATGTATTATAAAGTATTATTTTGTGGTTGTGGGTCTTCCCCTTTTTGGAAAATAGATAAGAAGTGTACTAAGTGAATTTAAACTATACAGAATGATTTCTTATTTGTATAGTCTATTGGATAGGGTTAGGGTAGGTAGAACAAAAAATAGATATATATATGTGTGAGGCAGGGAAAATGGAATTTCTTACAAGAACTATAAAAGAAATGAATTTATTAAAGATAAGAACAGGTTGGAGAAATAGGAGCACCCTATATTATATTAAAGGCTCTTGAATGTATATGATTAGAAGTAATAATAACAGTAGGATGTCCAGCTAATATGCAAAGGAAAAGCACAATGTGTTGTGTGATCACTCTTTTTATGTTTGTTTGTTTGTTTTTGGAAAATTAATAAAAACTTATTATTCTTTTATATATATATAAAAGAAACAGATTCCTATCTGGAATTTTAAGCCAAATGCTCAATTTATCTGACAGTGAATAGCTGATTTTTCTCTTGTCGGATACAGACCTCTTAGTCTCACGCAAGGCAGCACTTTTTGCACTTGTAGCTAGGAAAGACAGATCCAAGGTGGCTCTTAGAAATTTCTCCCAAAGAGTTATAGATAGCATGCTGTTAAAATTCCAGACTGTTGTAATTTTGATATTTCAGCTGTATATTTTAGTTGTATAACTGAGTTTTATCTTGAATGTAACATTTTAAATTATAAGGATTTTTGTTGCAATTTCGTATTGTAACGGCCAATGGCCATATACAATAAATCTACTTACTTACTTACTAAATCAGTGATCCAGATCAGGGTATTACAAGCTCGTTCCTGTCTATAAAAGTGCAGAGGGTGTGCTATTGCTTTCTGCTGCCGTCCAGGACAGGAAGAATTCTTCTTTGTGCATGAAAATAGGCCAGCTGTGCTGCAAAAAAATCAGGTGAGAAAGAGGACCACTGGGGTGGAACAAGAGTCTACTTCTGTTTTTTTTAAGCAGCCTTTTCCTTATATAAACCTACGTTAAGATGTAGAGTAAGGCCAAGTTCATAAGCAAAACATGATAGTTACTTACTATGGCTCTTTATACAATTCCTGAGCCGGATTTTGAGTGAATTTTATTTCATGCAGATGGTAATATATCTGAGAAACCATTTCACCAATGAGGAGATCTCCTGACTGGTACCACTCATGGGGAACTGGGAGGGGATCTTCCATGTGACACTTGATGGCATCCCCTTTGCATGAAGGTAGAAGCAGCAGCAGCACCAATAGTTTCAACATCCTGCTATCAATGGATACCTTTCACCTGCCTGATTACACTCATATCCAGCTTTGAGACCTTTTTAGATTGCAGCTGAATCTTCAAGTACTCTTTCTGAAACAGAGTTGATTTTCCAGGGGATGGGAAATTCAGCAGCACACCTGCATGCCTGATCCAAGCAAAAAATTATCTGAGAGCATATCTAGTTAAAAAGGCAACATGGGAGTAAACACATTGATGTTCAGAGAGTTCCTCTTCCCAGCTGGCAATGGCGCAATGGTTTTATTACCATTTACATGCTGATTACTTTCTAGAACTTTCTGAAAGGCCAAGGGAGGTTTGGAGTGGATATCAAATTACAGTGATTTGGACAATTCCAGGGGGAAATAATGACACCTGCCAACAATAGCTCCGGAAAGTTTGGTACCAAACAGTTTAGTTTCTTTTCTTTTCCCCTTTGACTCTGAGCACAACTTTCACTGCTCCTTATTGAGAACCAGTGGGGGCCAATTCAAGTCTTGCCTGGAGAGCAAATCTACCCAAGAAGAACCCTGATGGGGAAAAAACACTTTTTTTCCCCAGTTAAAGAGTAGAGAGAATGCTCCCTCTAAGCCAGAGGGGTCAAACTCATTTGTTAAAACAGCCGGTTCTGGCAAAAGTGTCATTTTGCCGGGCCGGGCCATGTGTGCCCTAAAACATAATACCAGGTCCTGGAGATATAAACAGTATAAAGGACAGCAGCTCATAAGCTCTGTGTTGGTGTATCCTCAATGCAAGACCCCATAGGCTGAGAGGGGGGTGCAAAGGAAAAGCCACATGGGTGGGCTGGAGAGGCAGCAGTGCAGCCCTAGGCAGACACCCCCACTATGCTTGGCTGCTAAAGATAAGGTTGTTCCACTGTGCTGAAGTCACAATGGAGTGGCTGCTCCCAGCACTCCCTCCCTTGCACCAGTTGCGTGCGGGCCGCATAAGAGCCCTAGATGGGCCTCGTCCGGCCCCCGGGCCTTATGTTTGACACCCCTGCTCTAACCCATGGAACTTTATGAGCAAAAATTCTACTTTGTGAGCTACTGCCATTAAAGTTGTGAGTGAGCAATTTGGCTACTGCATCAATTAGTTTGCTCTGGAGCTATCCTTCCTGAACGAAGACAAAATAAATTTGTGCTGGAGGCTAAAGACAAAATAAATTGAGCTGGAGGCTAAAAAAACTGTGAGCTAGCTCATGCTAACTCAACTTAGAGGGAACACTGTTGTGGGGGATTAAGCTCAATAAAGGACCGCAACCTTGTAGTTTGTCAAGCAAATGAGTAGTTGCGTGAGAAAGGAAAATATTCTAAGTATGATAGTTTTCAACGTGACAATCCTCTATCGAAATCCCAACAATTTTACACTACGGGTATAACTGAATGAATAAGCAACATTTTCAGAGATAAGATCTTCAGTGCCCTTCTGTGTATCTTTCCCATCTCTTCCTAATCTCTTCCTCTTCTGTTAGGTCCCTATAGTTTTTGCCCTTTATCATGGCCAGCTCTGCACGGGAAGTTCCCTTGATTTCTCCAATTTTCTTGAAGAGATCAAGGGTGGGGTATAAATCCAACCTATTCTTCTTCTTCTTCTTCTTCTAATTTATTCAGATCCCACATTTCTACCTGACTGGCCTCCCAAAATGGCTTTTTGCATCATTCCCCACTACACAAAATCACCACAACAAGAACCTTGGGAGGGTGGGTGATGCTGAGAGATTGTGACAGACCCAAGGTCATGGGACAGGATTCTAGGGTTGACAGGAGGATTTGAACCAAATCACCCCAGGTCCGAGTCTTGTGCCCTAACTGCTAGGCAACACCACCCCTTTCTGAAAGGATGGTCACAGCTCAGGTCCATGTAAATCAAAGGGATAGGAGATAACATTTTTGATATGATAACCCAGGCCTTCTAATGCAAATCTCTCTATCCCACTTACTCCCTTGAGTTCTATTTTGTCCCGCTGTGCCATGTTCAGTCACATATCTATCAAGGCTGTCCTGCAGAACTTGAGACCCATTGAGCTGAAGACCAAACACTCGCACTTATGGCACCCCAGAAAAACAGACAAATTTGGCTTGTTTGCTCAAAACATGCATAAGATTAAATGGCAAGATATAAACACAATGGCAATAAATCAGTAAAATTAGAATATCATCTGAATGGTGTGTATCTTAAGCCTGTTTATCTATACTGATTGGCATTCAGAAGGCACTTCAGTGTCTTTATTTATTTATTTATTTATTTCATAGACCACCCTGCCCTGAAGGGCAATGCACAGCATTATGAGTCTTCCATTGGTTGCTTATTGCTTTCTTGAGTCCAACTCAAGGTCGTTGGGGTTAGTTTTAAAGCCAGTCTTTCATGAACAGGGATATGCATTCTTGAAGGATTGCTTTTCCTGAGATGAGTCACCATAGCAGCTTCATTGAGGACCACTGTTGTATACATACAATGAGCTCTGTTGTATGCTTGTGGGGGTTTCCTATGGATCCTACAATGTTACAGAATGGTTTTTCAGGGGGAAATAGAAGATCGGCATGTCTTCTTGTTCCTTTGGAAACTTTGAAAAAGAGAACTTGTTAGAGTGGTCTTTCCTCCACAAGTTACTTGCATCATGGTTATTTTGGAAGACAGCAATCTTTGGTGAAGGTTATCTTTAAACCTTGTTTCTTTGGTTGTTTTGAAGTTATAGTTGTTACAATTCCTTTGGAGATGCTTTTTTACTATAGTCTCTCACTCCACATTCCAGTTACCCGGGATAAATGATCCCTTCATCCCTCTTTACTGCCTCGTTTCTCATGGGCTCTTTACGCTAGGCTGACTTTATTTAAATGAAAAGGAGAACAAAGAAAAGCGGGAAAGAAAGTCACCCAGACAATGGCTGATCATCTAATAAGTCATTCTTCACAGCTGAACTTTCATGGGACCGGCACTTGCATTGATTGTAATGGAAATGTTTGGCAGGGCAAATGAATTCCTCCTGCCTTTCAGAAGACAACCAACTATTCTTCCTGAGAATGTCATTAGGTGCTGTATCAGTTCTTCATACCCCACATAGCTTGTTCCTCTGCAATTGTAAATACTCCAGATTTCCCTTTCCATCCAGTTATCCCTGCTTTTTTCCAGTACATTTCAAAAACTATAAGTACTTTCAGTGCTTCAGATAAATATGCCTTCCTTTTCCATTTATTCATCCTTGACATTTCCCAGTACATTTCAAAAACTATAAGAAACTTAAGCACCTCAGATAAATATACCTTCCATTCTTTTCCATTCTTTACCAGTCATCATCAATATACAAGACATAGAAAAGAAAGATTTCAAAGGGGGGAAAATTCATTGGAACACGTAACTGGGGGACGCGAGCCATAAAGTGGAATCCTTACCTGCATTGTAAGTGTTCTTGAGGACTGAAAGTAAGAAACAGATTACTACAAAATGATTCCAGACCAAACAATGATTTAATTCTCCATTCTTTATTTCTTGGATCCTTCACTTTTCTGGTGTTTGCTTAGAAAAGGAGGAGAATGCTGGAATGTCCCAACTGCCTGCTGGCATAGGGCCAGTGTCACTCAGGAATGAAGAGAGATGTTAGGGATCACCACCACCCTAGTTCTCTTTTCCTCCTTATTAGTTCCTCTCTCCTGTTCAGCTCAGGCCTCAATAATGACATTTTGAGGGAAAAGATACAATCTATCAGCCAGCACTGGACAGTAAGATAGAGAAGATCTCCACAGTTACCATGAATTTCCCTTGGGTGCTGAGATAGGATGGAACTAATGTCACCCAAACCTTGCAAAAGATCAGCTCTCTGACATGTTAAACAGTTAAATATGAGGGCAGGCCCTTCATTCCATTCTAGTATGATCTCTTCAGCCAGAGACAGTTAATCAAAATGTGGGGATTATGGGGAGGTGGCTAGCCATACCATAGAAATGCCAGATATACACCTTCAGAAATTGCCAAAATATAAACTGTATTCAACAAATATAAAGTTGGTGGTGTCCCAACAACAAAATTACTGCATACTATAACTCTAATAAGGCCTAAGATACAATGTTTCCTCCTTAGAAGATAAGACGTAAAGTCCATATAATCAGTGTTCTAGATATAGACCACAAGGTTTATAGTGTAAAAAGCGAATCATAGGTCTGTTGAATTTTTTGAAATCAGGCTCTACTTACACAGCCGGCAAATGGAAGAAGTCATAGGAAACATATCTTTTAAGTATCTAGAATGGGTGTCTTTGCAAAGGCTGTTTGGAAAATGTTATGACTATGTGGACTCCTCCTATCAAGTTACACTGATTATATGGACTACTGATTTCGGAATTAAATATACCACTTTAGCACTTCTACTTTAATATTACTTTTATTGTTGTTACCACATTGGGTTGCAGTTAACTGGGGGTAACTTAGGCTTCATATATTGGAAAGGTCAGGAAGAATGGTCCATT
>NW_015168098.1:12006-13015 GCF_001447785.1 Gekko japonicus
AACCTGTCTTCTCATGTTATGTTACAGTTAATGTTTTAAACTGAAATGGAGTCTAAAGAAAGCTAGGAAAAAAATCACCCAGACAATGGCTTCTTGTCTAATTACAAGTCATTCTTGATAGCAAAAGCTTCACCTAGCAATATGAGTTCTTTCTTTGATCTGGAGACGTTTGGTAGAAGAAATGAATCCCAGATGCCTCTTACAAGATCCAAGCCATTTCTCCCAAAGCAGAATGGCCTTTGGAACCTTCCTTCTGCCTTAGACTCCACACACGGAATTCCTTTGCAAATGTGAATTCCACCCAAAGCCCTCTCCATTCATTAGTGGCATATTCAAGTACATCTTAGAAATCAGCCTTCCCTTCAGGGCTTTAAACAAATATCCCCTCCTTTCCATTCTTTACTAGCCATGCGTGAGACACATAAATGAAAGTTTACAAAGAAAGAAAGAAAACGTCTTGTATTTGAACAGTTTTGGAGGAACTCAGGCTGCAATGCAGGGTCATGACTGACACAAAAACTGCTGCTGATTATGGGAAGTAGCAAAATACAATACTAAAATCCAATTACTCATCATAAAATAAATATTGTTGTCTTCACTATCTATTCTTTCTATCTCTCATTTCTGGTGTTTTCAGGAAATCAGGAAAGTCATGGAGGCTCAGCAAAGAAAACCCTTATTCACACTCACATACAAAGGTAAACAAGCAATCAGAAGGATGAAGACCCAGAGGGAAAGAATTTACCGTGCAATTCCAGGTATTCCTCTCAATACATAAATCCAAGCCATTTATATAGTATTTTCCTTAGATGTACAGAGAAAGCACTCTGCCCTTGTCTACAGACCTATCTTAGACAATTCAAGCCACATCTCTGAAAACAAGTTTGAGGAAGGTATTACTTTTTTCAGAGCTAGCATTTGTGTTTATAAGTAAAAGAAAGCAAAACAAGCAATCTTTACAGGCAGTTGGTCACATATTGGAAAGTTCCACTTCATCTTTCAGGCTCTT
>NW_015168098.1:13027-49561 GCF_001447785.1 Gekko japonicus
TTCCCTGCTTTCTATTACCCTCAGAGACGTAGTATGATCCCATATATATATTATCTTAGAATAAGAAAAGAACTCTTGAATATGCCAATTTACTGATGAAACTGGCCCACTATCATTAATGAATGAAGAAAGACAAATATTAAAAATCACAATCCTAATTATGTTTTCTTCTTATCAGTTCCTCCCTCCTGTTCAGCTCAGGTCTTAACAAAATGATGTAACATTTTTGGGAAAAGATACAGCCTAGTAACCCAGCACTGGACACCAAGATAGAGAAGACCTCCACAGCTACCATAGATTTCCCTTTGGTGCTCAGATAGGTTGGAACAAAAGACAACCAAACACTGCAAAAGATCATCATGCTGAAGGTGATGAACTTGGCTTCATTGAAACTGTCAGGCAACTTCCTGGCTAGGAAAGCCACGATCAAGCTGATGAGGGACAGAAGTCCCATGTAGCCCAGAGCAATATAAAACATGGTGACAGACCCCTCATTGCATTCTATTATGATCTCTTCATTCAGTGAGTGTGTGTCAAAAACTGGGAAAGGTGGGGAGGTTCCCAACCACACCACAGAAATGCTTGCTTGAATGAGGGAAGAGGACAGGACAACTGTGTTGGTCAGTCTTTTCCCCACCCATTTCCTCATGCTGGATTGGCTCTGACGATGGGGGTGTCTTTGTTTTTAATGAAAAGTCCTAACACTACAGTAGTGATAAGAACTAAAGAAACAGCTATGGAAAGCAAAGTAATTCCTAAAGGTTCTTCAAAAGATAGGAAGTTTATTGTCTTGGGAATGCATCCATCTTTCTTCTTGTTTGGATATTGATCACTTGGGCATTTGACACAATCATCCATATCTGAAAAATGATGAAGAGGGACAATCACATTCACATTGGCAGTTGACATGATAATGGTTATGGGTTTCTGGCTATATAGATATAGATATAGATATAGATATAGATATAGATATAGATATAGATATAGATATAGATATAGATATAGATATAGATATAGATATAGATATAGATATAGATATAGATATAGATATAGATATAGATATAGATATAGATATAGATATAGATATAGATATAGATATAGATATAGATATAGATATAGATATAGATATAGATATAGATATAGATATACAAGTACACCAGAAACCCTTCCACTGTTGCCTGCCCCCCAAGCACCAATAGCATCACTTATCTCAGAGTCCTTATCAGTAGATGCTAACTTGAGAAAAGCAGTTTTTGTGGCCACTTTGTGAAGCTGGTAGTGATGCAGAATACAGCTTTAATGCCATCACCACATTTGTTACAGGTTTTAAAGCAGCCCTAAATGATTCTGAATTTGACCCTTCAGAAGCTCACTGTGGTTTGTTTACTAGACATTTTGGAGGTAAGGTCAGTTATATCCACCTTTAAGCTGAAATCATTTTAACAGATAGAGAAATACTATTTGCTTTTCTGTACTTCCAACTATGGAGGCAATAAGGAATACTGTTAGTTTATGAACAAGTAAGTGTGTGGTTTGATGGCGTATGCCAAAATGTGACTATATTGACTATAACATGATTAGGGGATTTATAGTGGGATAGTGGAGATAAGAAGCACTCGTGCCATAAATGAATCTTTTTCAGGTTTGTAGGAAGCCCCGGATCACACTGATTTTGACGCTTCAGAGACTCATGGGAGCTTCTAGTAGACATTTTGCAGCAAGCCTTCTTTGTCACTTCTTTGTAGCAAGCCTTCAATACCAGTTTTGACAGCTACAGATCAAGATGATGGCTGCAATCAAATGGGATTACCCAGCCAGGACCACGGAGCAAAGTATCCTTTAACATCATGAAAAGCTGCAATGAGCTAATAGTACCTAAATGATTTGATCTGCACTTGGAAATTGGCACATATTCCTTTGTGGGCAAATCACTTGAGAAAATGGTGGCTATAGAGCTGCAAAACATATTGAATGTGCTGGCTCAAGTGGTTAAAACGCTGAACTGCAGGCTGTGGAAGGTCAATAGTTTAGCAGTTCGAGACCCAGGGGTGCCACATGATGGAGTGAGCTCCCGTCTCTAGTTCCAGCTCCTGCCAACCTAGCAGTTCGAAAGCAAGAAATTGCAAGGAGATAAATAGGGACCACTTCAGTGGGAAGAAAACAGCATTCCGTGCGCCTTGGTGTTTACTCATGCCGGCCACGCGACCACGGAAAGGTCTTCAGACAGCACTGGCTCTTCGGCTTTGTAACGGAGATGAGCACCGCAACCCTAGAGTCGGATTCGGCTGGCTTTCGAGCAAGGGAACCTTTATCTTTACCTTTCTAACCAGGTTCCACCTCGGCTTTTGTAGGAAACGACTTTGGCATGCACTGAAAGATGCATGGATGAAAGAAAAACAAATAATTCTTCTTTCAGGTCCGTCGGCATTTGACAATCAAATAAACTGAGCTGATCCTGAATGTTGATACATTATGAGAGCACTCCTAAGCAGGTCTGCTATGAATTCTACTATGGTCTGTTTAATATAGCTTATGCCCAGGAAAGTGTTCTTAGGAGAAGTCACTTACCCTTCTGCCTTGAAATCTTCCCTTCTGGGCAAGGCACACATTCGTAGCAGCAAAATTTCTCCCCTTCTTTCTTTCTCTTATGATAGCCGGGGATGCAGTAGTCATTGCACACAGAAAGGGGTGCAACCTTTTTTTGGGGGGGGGGAAGAAATGATACGAGTTGAGAAATGAGGACATTAGACATTATTGTGCATCAGCGGAGTTGTGAAGAAACAAGTACGCAAGTGTGCATTACACAATTCAGAAGGAAAACTATACATGGAAGTTGCTAGTTTGTTTTGTTACAGCGATAGCCCAGAGCAGGAAAACAAATTTGGGATTTCTCGGAATTACGAACACAGCAAACTCCCCTGTGTTTCTTCTATTCGACTGATTCCCGAGCAATTGAATTTTTCCGTTCCACTCAGACCCTTAAAATGGAGAAGCACAGAGTGTCCCCACCCAATCAACCTCAGAGATATTCTGCAGAGAGCTGTTGTTCTCCTTTGCTTCCTCCTTTGAAGGACAGAGGTCTTTTATTCTCTGAAAGCCAGCTAGCTGCAGGCCCTTCATTCACGAGCGGAACCTTTGGTCCAATTTGCTTGAAACTTGTGGTTTCTTTAGTGGAAAAGCAGCATTAACTCCCCCGCAATATTGTAGTCATTTGGATGAAAAACAGCTACTCCACCCCCCCTAAAAATGTCCCCATAGCGAATGATGGCAATGGTGAGGTTGTTCTGCTTTCCTCTCTCCTACTGTTATAGAGTAGAGTTGGATGCTTTGGTCTCGTTGACTTGAAATTTGGGAGGGGGGATTAGTGAATAGGCATTCTCAGTCACTGGATAGGTAGAAAAATGAAATTAATACAAGCAGGGTTTTCAACAATTTTTTTTTAAAAATTCCAGTGGCTAAGACCATTTCCCCCCAACAGAAATCAGTGGGGAGAACTGCACCTAGGTTGTTCTTTGGGGGTTTGGAAAATCAATTTTCTTGGTCCAATTCATTTAAACTTAATGTGTGTGTGTGTGGGGGGGGGTCTGTATATTAGAAGGAGCACTATGTTCTCTGTAGAGTTGGTGATATTATCATTACAGATAGCTGTCTGAGACCCACCAATAGATTCTCCTTTGAAAGGTAGGATACCAAAGCATGATACCATAACATGAATTCCACAGGTATTTGATTCCCAAACCATCAATGTCCTACACCAACATAAGAAACTTTAGAAGGGGGGTCCTCCCCCCAAAATGCCAGACATGGAACATTTTTTCTTGGTGTACTCCCCGCTTGATCTCTGTGCTTACTACAATCACTCCCCCACTCCATTTGCAGCACAACTTTTATTGTCACTTTGGTCTATTCTTTTAACTGAAATGGGTGAAGGCCCCAAAAGGGAGCCTTCGATTAAAAAGGGTACACCTTGACAGTGTCCCCTCAGAGCCATAATGGCCCCAATTAAAATGGGAGGAGGTCTCCGCAGCCCATACCCCCTAACCCAATGCTTCAAAAGTCAGGTCAGGTGGAGCCCCCAAAAGGGAGCTCCTTAAGTGCAAACCCCCAGGTTCGAGGTTTGGACTGGGAGACTCTCCCTCCCCCACAGGGGAAGATGGTTTGGCCCCTCCAAACCACAGAACTGACCTTGCTATAACCCAATTTCAAGGAATGGGTGCTGTTTTGTGTGATTAATGTGATACACCCCATGACATCCAATATTAGATATGAGTTCCTTCCACCTTAAACAATCATTTGTTGCATGATGTGCAAATTAAATGCTGCTGTAAACCAAAAGAGGTGATACCTGTGATGACTTGGGAACAAGGGGGGGAGACTCCTCCTCTCCTACCCGGCCAAACTGACTTGTGTCTGTGCCAAGAGGTGACGAGAGCTTCTGAAGTCTTTGTGAGACAAAGATCGAAGTTTCCCGTAACCCCTGAAGACTCCAAGAAGATCACAGAGTTCCTAGTGCTGTGCACTTGTAGAAACAATGTATAGTGTGCCTCCCTCCTGTCTTTTATGAGAGAAATACTCTTGCGCAATGGAGGGAAGGACAAAGGAAAGTGAATGTAACAAACTTTTTGTGCATATGTATTAGCACTTGTATTTTATCTCATGATTTTAGGAATTTATAATGTAGAGTGTGTATTTTTATTAGCACCTAAGTCTATATTGTCTGATATAGCTTTTATTTATTAGCTGTTTGGGTTTTATTAGAAAATAATGCTTTCCATGAATTCTTTTATTAACGGTTGAGGTTTTTAAGCCTTTTTCCCCTAGCGTTTATGATTTTACATGAATTAATGAAATGTTATACCATTGTTGGGCTATGCTTGTCTGCCCTGGTTGACTGAGACATTCCAAGGGTAATTTGGCATTTTTGAAGATTGGGTTTTTTTTAAAGTCTGTCCAGTTCTAAGTGTAGTCAGTGGCACCTGGGTTTTACAACACCCAGATGATAGAAGTCCAGACCTCCAGATAACATTGCATGGTCCTGATCATGTGACCCTTCCGCCTGCCGTCTCCAGGATCCCAAGGGGGGGAAATGTTGCCCTGCAAGGCACTTCACATGCTCTTATAAACTTTAACTCATAAGTTCTATGAAATGGACTGTGCAAACATGTGCTTAAAGGACTGTACTGCATGGTGACCCAATATGATGCCAGTTGAGACTGCACACTTGAGAGAAGAAACTCTTCTTTTTTGTGTTGCTGTTCCAGTGGTTCTCCAAGGTTACCTGCCCTCTTACCTGTTGTGAGATGGACTAGTTCCCTAGCCTGCATAATGCCATGCCATGCCAAGGCACAAGAACAAAGCGCTCCAAACGCCATTAGGAGCTCCTTCTGACACATGCAGGCAACTCCTTTCCCCCTCCTCCATCTACCTGCAAAACTGCATGTAACCAAGAGGATCTACACACAATTGTTTGGCAACTAATCGCTCACCCATCAATGACCTGGCTAGGACCATCCAGAGACAATAGCCCTAGCCTGATGACTCAGTTCCTCTTCATGCAGGTGCCATACCCCAATCTAGGTTACTAGTTTTCAATATTGACCACTCCCTAGCTCCCCTTCCCCTTTCCTGCTACCCAATGATATGTTTTCAGGGATGAACTAGTAGGAGGTGTGACAGGGGGAAGTGACCAGTCCAACCTGCCCCCCATGCCACCGTAGAAAAGATGATACCTGACCACATGCTCGCTCTCTTCTATGACACCTATCTAAACTTTATTCCTCTTACATCCAGCATGCTATTCCAACACCCTCCCTCCATCTTTGACTCTAGGTCTGCAGCCAGAGTCCCACATGTTTCTGCTGGTTCAGAACACATTTCTTATATCTAAATCTCCCCTCCCTTCTTCCATTGGAATGGTTCACTCAGCAAGGTTAGGTAACTATTGCCCAAACAACGAATATCCTGCTAATGCGAATGTGCTTATTATCTATCTTTATTTCCTAGAATCTGTATAAGAGTGTGTGTGTTTGTGTATTGTTTGAATGACAAGTTTCCTTCAGTAAAAGACATTATTTTATACTCAATACAGTCTCCGTGCCTCTTACTGGTAACTACTAAGAAAAGTGGGACCTCTGTATACAACGGTGTTTGCCCCTTAATTTGCCTATTGCCTATTAATAATCATAACTTCCCCCATAGTGATAAGAAATCAAGGCAATTTGGCTAACAACTTCGATTATTATTAGGACACAGAAAAGAATGTGTCTACTTTACACAGTGTCTTCCATTGAAGAAGAAAAAACAAAAAAGTGACTCTTGTAAAATGTACCACATTTTAATGAAAGCATCATGAAAAAATGTTTCTTGTTATCTTTACGTATCTGGAAAACATTCAATTGGTTTCAAAAGTTGTAAAGAATGGAGTTACTTGGCAATTTTAAGACAAATGTACTATTAGGGCTTGGATGCAGGCTGTGGTCTTTGTTTACAACTGAGTCTGATCAAACAGAACATAGACACAGGTAGGATAATAATAATGCTGCTGACAATGATAACAATAACAACAATGAGGAGGTGGAGCTGAGGAGTAGTGAGGCGGTTGACTACGGGATTTGCTACCAAAGATCTCTGATATTTCATTCTTTTTAGGGGAGTTTTGGGGGATCCAGTACTCCACTGGACCTCCTGGAGGGAGGTCTGGTGCCAGGGACTTGATTTGGGCTCCCCGTGAGTGGAAGCAAGCAGGTGGAAGCCCAGGATTGTCCCAGAAGCAAGGAACAGAATAGCATGGTCATAGCTGCCCTGATTCGCATAAGCTGTGAATGCCCCTACAAAAGGAAACTATGAGTCTCTTCCATAACATTGAGGATGAAGAAAACTACCATGAGTACCTGTAAAAAGTAACATCGAAGAAACTACCAATTCCTTCCATTAAAAGGACATGGAGGAGCGGTGGAACTTTCCCCCTTCCCTCCACGGTGAAGCAGCAAGTAGCACCCCAGCAAAGCTGTGTTAAGAGCATTTGAGGACAAAGAGAATACAAAGATTGTTGTTTAAACTTCTTCCAGTTTATGTTATATTTTAAAGAATCTTAGAACTTTGGCATCTCCTACTTTTAACAGATACAATTGATTCCCCCCCCTTTGGATTTAAATGTAAACGTAAATAACTTTAATGGAGGACATTTTTCACTAAAGGGAAGACAGACTGCCTTGGGAATAAAGAAAGAGAGACATCTAAAAACTGATATGTTTATTTTATAATAGTATTTTAACTATTAAGTTTCCCATTGAAATAGCTGAAAAATATATTGATTAGATGCTATTACAAGGACTGTGGTCACCTCACTTGTGCTGAGAGATTCTTGCGTGTGAATTTGTCTGGAGAGTCTGCTATCAGTGAAACGCAGTTAAACTGTGGAGATTACCGAAAAACAATGCAAGCTGCATTGGGAACCATGCTAGCTGACATGCTTGGAGAAAGCTCTGGTGACACCCATTGGTCTCAGACTTTTCGTGACGAACATAAATCCGTAATTTCAGAAACTGTCAATGCAGCCATAGAGAAGATCTTCTTATCAATTCAGGATGACCGGCAGGTTTCACCAGCACAATCTATAACTGTTCAAGATGTGATTCCAAACTTCAAGCAAAAGAATGGACCTCGCAACTTATCAAAACAGAGAGAAAACACTGATGCAGGGAATTACAGCAGAGTTCCTAAAGAGCCACTAAAGGATAAAATATCTAATGTGTTTAAGGGGAAACAATAGCATGGTCATAGCAGCCCTGATTCGCATAAGCTGTGAATGCCCCTACAAAAGGAAACTATGAGTCTCTTCCATAACATTGAGGATGAAGAAAACTACCATGAGTACCTGTAAAAAGTAACATCGAAGAAACTACCAATTCCTTCCATTAAAAGGACATGGAGGAGCGGTGGAACTTTCCCCCTTCCCTCCACGGTGAAGCAGCAAGTAGCACCCCAGCAAAGCTGTGTTAAGAGCATTTGGGGACAAAGAGAATACAAAGATTGTTGTTTAAACTTCTTCCAGTTTATGTTATATTTTAAAGAATCTTAGAACTTTGGCATCTCCTACTTTTAACAGATACAATTGATTCCCCCCCCTTTGGATTTAAATGTAAACGTAAATAACTTTAATGGAGGACATTTTTCACTAAAGGGAAGACAGACTGCCTTGGGAATAAAGAAAGAGAGACATCTAAAAACTGATATGTTTATTTTGTAATAGTATTTTAACTATTAAGTTTCCCATTGAAATAGCTGAAAAATATATTGATTAGATGCTATTACAAGGACTGTGGTCACCTCACTTGTGCTGAGAGATTCTTGCGTGTGAATTTGTCTGGAGAGTCTGCTATCAGTGAAACGCAGTTAAACTGTGGAGATTACCGAAAAACAATGCAAGCTGCATTGGGAACCATGCTAGCTGACATGCTTGGAGAAAGCTCTGGTGACACCCATTGGTCTCAGACTTTTCGTGACGAACATAAATCCATAATTTCAGAAACTGTCAATGCAGCCATAGAGAAGTTCTTCTTATCAATTCAGGATGACCGGCAGGTTTCACCAGCACAATCTATAACTGTTCAAGATGTGATTCCAAACTTCAAGCAAAAGAATGGACCTCGCAACTTATCAAAACAGAGAGAAAACACTGATGCAGGGAATTACAGCAGAGTTCCTAAAGAGCCACTAAAGGATAAAATATCTAATGTGTTTAAGGGGAAACAGTTCAATAAGAAATGGAATCTATGGAGTTCATAACCACTTCAAATAGAGACTATAGATAGCAAGCTTCAAGGAAAAATCTCTACACATATAAAAATGGGCAGCACAGACTAAAGATTATAGTGAAGAGAAGGAATAATAAAAAGTAGAGACTAAAATTTTATGAATAAAAATTGGTTTACAAATTTATCTGATTGAATCAATGGTTATGACTGGTTAAAGCTCTGTATGTTTTAAAATTGTCTATATAATACCTAAAACCAGAGGTCATTTCGGGGGGGATCGCAGGGGATCACAGTTCCCCCGGGGTGAGGTGCGGGGGGCGGGGCACACAACGAAGCCCCACCCCTGCTTCCGGCCACCCCGCTTCCGGCCCTCATTCAGCCAGGAGGAGGCAGGAGAAGAGGGAGGGTAAGTTGCTTCCTCCCCGCGTCTCCCCATCCCTGCCTGCCTGGAGCCAGGGAGGGCCTTGGTGGGGCTTCCTGGCACTCCCGCTGGCCTTGCAGGTCCACCGCCAGGCCCCTGATGTCAGGGAGTGTGGCATATGCTAATGAGTTATGCTAATGAGTTCCCCTAGCTCTTTTTCTATGAAACGACCCCTGCCTAAGACTATTTTTGATATTTAAAAACTGTTGATGGAAATTAGATCTTGAGAGGTTTGTACTGAGAGGTCTGTATCTAAGCCTATTTTTGATGTGTTAAGATTGCTTAAGTAACATCTAAGTTTATTTTTGATGCTTAAAAATGGTTGATGGCAACTAAACCTGTACAAAGGACTTACAATTTAAAAATATATTTTTTAAAATTTAAAGATTGATATTGATATGGATCATACAAATTAATAGGGAAAGAAACTTCCTGTATTCTTCTAGTAAGGTATTAGAATAAGATTGATTAGGGAACTGAGCCATATTGAACAAATGTAAAGTAAAAGTAAAATTAAAACTTAATAATATATGATGTATCTAAACTATAAGATTACAAATTATAAGATACATTTATATAATCCTAGAGATTTCTGAAAATGTTTAAACAATGTTAGAATAATAGTTAAGGCACATTATTAAGCCACTGAGTAGCCAGAATTAGACTAGAGTAGATGGTTGATAGATAGTAAATTAGATATATATGTATGAGGTATTTTAACAGATATAAGTATAAAATCTCTCATTTATGTGTGTATAGTAACCGGGATCTTTTTTATTTATTTCTTTATTTTTTAGTTGATAATTGTATCTAGTTCCTTGTAGGAGACCAGTGTTTGGTGCTTGAGCCTGAAGAGAAGTAATAATTAGTCTGGTGGTTTTATCTTGTTGAACTGCTGCAAGCAGAGGAGTATGTTTTTGTGCTTTAAGAACTGCTGTGAATAACCGGGGCTACACTATCCAAGGTAAATTAGTTTTTTGTTTTCCGTGCACAGTGTACTGGTACTACTTTCCATCCTAAAATAAACAAGTTTGTTACATATCTGTTTGGAGTGTTTTATCTAAGGGATTAGTCGAAGGCTTTTCTAGTGGCTATTGTGGCCCTACCAACATTATCTGGGTGGGACTCCAGCCTCTGGAGAGAATTTGGATTCCGTCTTGAGGTTGGAGGGAACTGCCTGGTATTTGGCACTACAGCGTGTTTGTCAGAAAATAATAAAAAAATAAAAATATAACAATAACAACAGCAATAATAATAGTTCTGTAAGCTAAGTATAGTGCCTGAGAAAAGTGAAATAGATACCTCATTAAAAATGCTTTGCCACACTATCATATTCTCATGGATGATGAGTTCTTCTCCTTCAGGAGCATTGGGATTTACCTTTCCAATTTTCACCCTGCAGAATGATGTGTTTGGAAAAGTGACCACATTCATTATATCAAATCCACCTTCCATTTCCCATTTGTCATTAAAAGACAATCTTTCTCCAGCCGAGTTGTTGAATGTAATGGCTTGTAGAAAGGGGTGAACCTAATTTTAAGGGGAAACAAAGCAGCACACTAGAGCGTGAATGTTGAGCTATACCAGTCTTACACTTTCATGGCCTATCAGATAGACTCACCTTGTTAGTAGCATTTTTTTTGTGTGTGAATAGGTTTGATTCTGAACAGTCTCTGTTTTCCATGCTTCAATTATCACATGAAATAGCACAAAATGTTGTTACAGAAACATGTGTATATCTTGGGGCCAGCAGGGGAAAGTACAATATTGTCTCATCTTATCCTAACATAGTCATGGCAAAAGGGACAACATTACCTGCCATGGACAGAGGTCTTGAAATCCTCTTATTTTACCATTGATCATTGCCCTGTGATTGGATCTGGATGAACACAGGACATGAATAGCATGTGCGATGGCAAAGACTGCATTGTAGATGCTGTAGCTGTGACCAGTCATGCTCGTTTCAAAAAGGGAATTAGAAAGGCTCTCCAGCCTCTCCTCTCCAGTACATGTTTCACTGATGTCTCCTGGCTCCTCGGGAGTTAGATAGAAACAGTCAAATGCTTGCTCCCAGAAGTCCTTGAGAAAACCATTCCCTTGTTCTTTATCTGGCTTTATGCCTTGAAGGAAGTTCTGGAATCCATGTAGCTCATTTGAGTGAATTGTGAAAGAAATGGTCCCATGGAAGAACTGGAAATCCCAAGCCCTCTGAAGGCCAGATACTGCAAAATCAGCCTGTGGCGTCATAATCCAAACTTTCCCCAATCGATCATTTTCCTTATGGGTGGGATAGCCTTGAAACATAATAACAGAAAACAGTAGGAGAGCCCCGGATTCTCCATAGAAGATAAATACATTGGCTTTGCTGTCTTTAAAAGGAAAATATGTTTCTAAATATAAAACATTGTGATAATCCAAGTCATTCCAGTAGTAGTTATTAGGAATTTTCTGTATCAAAGCCAAACAGATTTCATTTTGGAAAAGAAGTGGCTCCAACGTTGACAAGAAATGTTCTCCACTGTCATCATCCACAGCAAAAAGCCCAACCCACATCCATTGGAAATGGAGAAGTAAGCGGATGATCCCCACATTCTGTTGGGCTTCATTTGGGGCCGCACGGTAAAAGGACAGGGATTGTTTGGCAACTGTCTTCTCTGCAGCAAATGACCCAAAAGTCACCTTAAAATAAGTGTACACATACATTAGACATGTGTTAGAACTCAGCTCAGAATGGATGTGTAGAGGACAATACTGGGTTGGTGGAGAGATCTGCACAAATCATTTCATACTATCTCATGAACACTGAGTTAGACCCCTGATATGTCATGAGAAGTTTTGTGTACTCTGAGCAGCTGCAATTCTCCAGACATTCTGGTTGAGGTCTTTCACAGTACCTCCCACTCTTGACCTGTTCAGCAGCAGATGCCTAGGATTTATCCTGAAACTTTCTGTTAGAAAAGCAGATGCTCTATAACTTACCCCAGCCCTTCTTCACTCTCACAGTTATTTTCCTGACTTCTGGGAACCAACTTTCTTTGGACTGTTTCCTTTCAGAAATCAGCAGTTCCCTATTACTCTTAACCTCAGCAAAAGTCACAGAAAGAAAGTCATTGGTGAAATCACTTCTTTGAATCACAGACCTAACCTGTGGAATCTTGTAGAGACTTAGCATGTCTGACATGTGGAAAGAGATATCAGAACTCAGTCCCCCAATGACGGCCATTAGTTTTTTGTTGCCATCACATTCATAGTTCAGAAAATATCGGTGTGATTTATAGAGCAGATCAAAGGTGGTACGATAGGTCATCCTCATATCATAGTAGCTGTCATAGATGTGGAACCCAAGAGTGACATTCGGCAAGATTCTGGGATTTTTGTTGATCTCATTTACTGCAAATGCCAAGACTAGGACATGCTGGTGGAACTTGGTTAACATACTGTAAACAGAGAAATGGAGAGATGGAACCAATGTTACTATCAGATTGTCCCCGTCCCCCCCGAGACTTGACTTTTTATCATGTTTTGGAACAGTAATTGTGAAGCAGTTTGAACATTTGCTTGCATGTGTGTAGTGCTATGCACATTTCTGAACACTTAAAAATCATGCAGCACTCAGCCTGATATCTCAACAATGGCACATGCTGAGATATATATTCAATTCACTCTTATATGTCATAGCTTAGCTGGTTCTCAACTCTATCATTGGGCAAAAGTACAGAATAAATGAAAACACCCTACACATGATAGTGCAGAAAGTAGGGGTCAGAAAGTCTTACTAAGGCAGTGATCCAAATCAGGGGGTTACAAGCTCAGCCCTGTAAAGGGTGGAGGGCATGTTATTACTTTCTGCTACCCTCAGGAACAGGAAGAATTCTTCTTTGTGAATGAAAATAGGCCAGGTGTGCTGTAGAAAAATCAGGTGAGAAAGAGGACCACTGGGGTGGAACAGGAGGCCACTTTCTTTTTCTTTGAACATTCTTTTTCTTGTATAAACTGATGTTAAGATGTACAGTAAGGCCAAATTCATAAGCGAAACATTATAATTACTTACTATGGCTCCCTATACAACTCCTCAGATGGATGTCGACTGAATTTTATTTCATGCAGATGGTAAAATATCTGAGAAACAATTTCACCAATGTGGAGATCTCCTGACTGGTGCCACTCATGGGGAACTGGGAGGGGATCTTTCTTGCGACATTTGAAGGATTCACCTTTGCATTTGACTGAAAGTTGAAGCAGCATCATCAGCATCAATAGTTCCAACATCCTGCTATCAATGCATATCTTTCATGTGCCTGATTACACTCATGTCCAGCTCTGAGACCACCTTAGATTGCAAGTAAATCTTGAAGTACTCTTTCTGAAACAAAATTGATTTTCCAGGGGAGGGGGAATCCAGCAACAGAAATGCATGCCTGTTCAGAGTAAAAATTATCTGAGAGCATATCTAGTTTAAAAGGCAACATGTGAATAATTAAACTGACATTCAGAGAGTTCCTCTTCCCAGCCGTCAATGGCTCGATGGTTTTATTGCCATTTACATGCTAATTAATTTCTAGAACTTTTTGAAAGGCCAAGGGCGTTTTGGAGTGGATAGCAAATTACAGTGATTTGGACAATTCCAGGGGTTAATAATGACACCTGCCAACAATAGCTCTGGAAAGTTTGGTTGCAAACAGTTTAGTTTCTTTTTTCTCCCCGTGGACTCTGAGCTCAACTTTTACTAGGATTTGCCAGGTCCGACTTGGGAAATACTGTTCCTTATTGAGAACCAATGAAGTACAATTCAAGTCTTGCCTGTTGAGCAAATCTATCTAAGAAGAACCCTGTCTACATAGTTCCATCTCCTAAATTATTTTTCCAGTTTGAGAATTGATGGAATGCTCCCTCTAAGCCAGAGGTGTCAAACTTATTTGTTATAAGGACCAGATCTGACATAAAGGTCACTTTCTTGGGCCGGGCCACGTGTGCCCTAAAACATAATGCCAGGTCCTGGACATATAAACAGTATAAAGGACAGCCGCTCACAAGCTCTGTGTTGTCGTATCCTCACTGCAAGACCCCATAGGCTGGGAGAGGTGCAACGGAAAACCCATATGGGCGGGCTGGAGATGCAGCAGTGCAGCATTGGGCAGACACCCCCAGTATGCTTGACTGCTGAAGATAAGGTTGTTCTGCTGTGCTAAGGCCACAATGGAGTGACTCCTCAAAGCACTCCCTCCCTTACACCAGTTACATGAGGGCCGCATAAGAGCCCTGGAAGGGCCTCCTCCGGCCCCCGGGCCCTATGTTTGACACCCCTACTCTAAGCTGTGGCATCCTATGACCAAAAATTCTACTTTGTGAGCTACTGACATTAAAGTTGTGAGTGAGCAATTTGGCTGCTGCATACATTAGTTTGCTCTGGAGCCATCCTTCCTGAACTAAGACAAAAATGTGTGAGCTAAAAAACTGTGAGCTAGCTCACACTAACTCAGCTTAGAGGGAACACTGTTGAGGGGCAATCAGCTCAATAGATAACAGCAACCTTGCAGTCTGGCAAGCAAATGAGTAGTTGCTTGAGAGAGGAAAATATTCTCAGTATGATAGTTTTCCAGGTAACAATCCTCTATCAATTTTACACTACGAGTACAACTGAATGAATAAGCAACATTTTCAGAAAGTGCTCCCCAGGCTTTAATTTGTAAGCTTTAAATAGAAATAAAATGCTATGTCAAAAATAAAACGGAATGGGTTACAAAAACATGGAAAGCATAAGATAATTGCCTGGATGGAAGGCACAATGCCAGCTGAACAGTTTCCACAAAAAAGTCAGTGAGTTCAATGGAACTGCTTCCCTTCCTAGTTTTGTTGCTGTTGTTGTTTGTGGACTGCAGTATTATTTATTTAGAATATCCATCTTTTTAACAACAATATGCCCAAGGTAGCTCACAGTTGCCATTTTTGCTTTTTTTTTTTTTTTTGCTGTTGTTCAGTCACACCGTCAAGTCCGACTGTTTGCGACCCCCATGGACCACATTACACCAGGCCCTCCTGTCTTCAGTCGTGTTCTAGAGTTTGCTTAATTTCATGTTCGTTGCTTCGATGACACTGTCTAACCATCTCATCCTTTACCATCCCCTTCTTCTTTGACCTTCAATCTTTCCCAGCATCAGAGTCTTCTCCAGTAAGTGCTCCTTTCTCATTGTGTGGCCAAAGTATTTGAGCTTCACCTTCAGTATCTGGCCTTCCAAGGAACAGTCAGGGTTGATTTCTTTTAGGGTTCACTGATTTGATCTCCCTGCAGTCCAAGGGACTCTCAATTGTCTTCTTCAGCACCGTAATTTGAAAGCATCTATTCTTTGGCACTCAGTCTTCCTTATGGTCCAACTCTCGCCGCCATACATTATTACTGGGAATACCAGTGCTTTGACCATACAGACTTCTGTTGTCAGGATGATGTCTCTACTTTTTATTATGCTGTCTTGGTCAGGGCTGGCCCCAGCTTATTTTGCACCCTAGGCGAGGATCCCTTCAGGTGCCCCCACCCCGTGCCCCCACCAGTTTTCAAAAATGAATGCATTTTGGGAAGAATGAAAAAGACACATTTTGAAATTGCTAATTTCTTTTTTAAAATTGCTTGTCCTTTGGAATGAGAATTGATTTCATGCACCTGACAAAGTAAGCCCAGGAAAACATAGACATCAGTGAATCTGTTGGTCATCCCTACTGAGAGAAATGGTACCCTGTGGGCTGCATGTGCCTTACAGTCCATGCACATTAACTGTATGTACACTAGAGCCCAGACGCAACCACTGTAATCTGACTTTTGGATACCACAGGAGGAAGCTGTCCTCAGAACAATGAAAGGGTTTGGTGACACTGAACACTGTATTCACCAAACGTGCCCCCTGCCATGACAAGGATCTGCAAAGGCGAAATAAGGCAAATTCTGGCAAGCGGGGGCAGCAGGGGAGGGGGGGTGATGATGGTGAGAAGAGAACAGTCCCTCTCCCTGTTGCTGCTGCTGCCACCTGAGTCTCTAAAGAATGCTGAGGTAACCTAAGGAGGCTGCTTGCTGGTCCTCCCCCCCCCCGCCGCCAGGGTGGCTGTGCAGCAGGAACCGGTGCGAAAGTGGCGGGCTCTTGTCTGCCTCTTCATTTCTTTATTCAGTGGCAGAGGCATGAGCCTGGGAGGGGGGGCGGCTGCGATGGCGGTGGCAGCCACCGGTAAAAGGCTCCCTGGCTGGTTTTGCCGCCCAAGGGGGGCATTCTGTTGCACCACTTCCTTCCTCGAAGGGCTTCCTCCTCAGACTCTTGGAAGCACCTGCCCCCCCAGGGAGCCAAGCCAAAGGTGGAGAAGCAGGCGAGAATTGCAGCCGGCTGCTCCGTGGCCGTGGGTGGTTGCTTGCGCATGCCCTGCCTTGGTACAGCCAGGCTGAACTGGGAAGGCCCAGCCATTACATTTTAAAAAGCAAGGGGGGGTGAAGAGGTGGTGGTGGCCAGGGCACACTGTACGAGCTTTTGGCGGGGGGAGGGTGGCTCAGTCTGGCACCCCCATGATGGCCTCGCCCTCTAGGTGAGAGTCTAGCTCACCTAGTGAATGAGCTGGCCCTGGAAGAGAGGGAGGGAGGACCAAGTAGTGGCATAAACTGACCAAGTAAAGATACTCAAGGAACTTAATGTCTCAGATGCAGCTAGTAATAGGACTATCAGACATTAAGGTTCTTGCACAAAACAGTTATGGGTGAGTCTCGTTTTTTGGGTGGATGGGAGCCTTGGCCAGTGCCCAGGTTGCTATGGGAATCCTTCCTGCAGCTACCAAGCCCATTTTCTCCCACCATGGCCCTGGTCACAGAGTAATGATCAAGATTGTTTTCTACTCAATTTTCTGACCTGGTTTTGCTTTTGAAACTTTTTGGCATATTTGTTGGTTGGTTAGGATGTTTTTTTTTGGGTTGTTTGTTTGCTTATTATTAGTTTTATCCTTACCCCCCTCCCCCAACAATCTGGACTCAGTGTGGTTAACAATGTAACTATGAAACATAAATACAAATACAAACTTAAAAATAACAATTAAATATGGCATGGCAACCAGAAAAGTTTATAGGAGGCCTGCAGGGCATGAGTCTCTTCAAACAGAGCATTCCACCAGATTGGGGCCACAACTGAGCTAGCCCTTGTTACCGTCGAGATTAAATAAGCTACCCAAGGCCAGGCACCACCTGAAGTACATGTGAAGTAGAATGCAAGCGCTACAGAGGTTATGATAGTGCAGCTGATCCTTAAGGTTTGATTTGATTTATTTGATTTATATCCCACCCTCCCTGCTGATGTTCCCAAACTATTTAGGGCTTTCAAGACTTGGAAACCAATTGGAAGCCTGTGTTGCTGCTTCAAGATAAGCTGAATGTGGGCAGATCATAACATATTGGACAACAGCCTAGCAGCCACATTCTGAATAAGCTGAAGTTTCCAAAGCATCTTCAAGGGCAGTCCTGCATAGAGTGAATTGTTACCGCCCACTCTGGAGGTGATTTCCAATGGTTTGCATAATGGATGATTTTCTCAAAGAGAGACAAGGAGGGGATGACACCAATGAAGACTGTTGACATCAGGAACATCTGTCACCTACACTTTAGGCTTGAAATCTTCCCTTCTGGGCAAGGAACACAATCGTAGCAGCAAAATGGCTCCCCTTCCTTTTTTCTCTTATGATAGCCAGGGTTGCAGTAGTCATTGCACAAAGAAATGGACACCACCTATCCAAAAACATGAACAAGGAGTCGGGCAGGAGATGTCAACTTTTATTTTATTCTTTATTAACATATATAAACAACAAGAGAGCAATTAAAATGGAGTGAAAGTGAACATTATCCTTGCAAAAATCAGGGAGGGGGGGGGTCTCCAGATATATCCTTTGTATGTGTTGTTTGCAATATCTGCCTTAGATGAAATTTAAAAAAATAATCTTGCTGAACTCAGAACAACAGAGATCTGTCCCCCTAGAGAATGGCTGGTTTGAAAGATAGATTCTATGGCATTATATTCGGCTGAGTTCTCTCCCCTCCTCAAACTTCACCACAAAATCTCCAGGAACTTCCCATCCTGGAGCTGGCAACCCTAGTCAGACCTAAGACTCCTCCCTCAAAGGCCAAAAATGGGACTGGGAAGAGCCCTACCTCCTCCCTCAGCCTTTTACGGGTAGAACCCAAACTGGAATACTTGGATTTTTTAAAAGACCCCAGGGTTTTTGTTTTTTTTAAGATTTCACACAAAAAAAATTGCAAACCTAGGGAGCTTTTCAGGTTTGTAGAAAATCTGTCTTGCCCATACACAGCTCCAGTCATGGGATTTTAAGTATCCAAAGATTGACTGACCTCACTATTAGAATATAAGATTGCTTAAGACAGGGGAGGCAAATTGGGTAGGTTGATTGGTTGGGAAGGAGAGAAAGTTGGGAAGGAGAGAGGGAAGGAAGGAAAGGAGATAATAAGGGGCCTGCTACGACGAGTGAAAGAAGAAATACCATGGGGAGGTGATGCAGGGGGAAAAGAGGAGGAGGAGGAGGAGGAGGAGGAGGAGATTGGATTTATACCCTGCCCTTCACTCAGAGTCTCAGAGTGGCTTACAATCTTTCCCCCTTCCTCTTCCCACAACCGACACCCTGTGAGGTAGGTGGGGTTGAGAGACCTATGAAAGAACTGTGATTGACCCAAGGTCATTCATCAGCTGCATGTGGAGGAGCGGGGTATCAAACCTGCTTTTCCAGAGTCTGCTGCCCTTAAGCACTCCACCAAACTGGTATCCCTAGCAAGTCTTTGCAGGTTCTCCAGTGTCCAATTGGGCCCAGCTCAGCCACCCATGTGCAACTCAGCTAGACTCTTCCCAGGAAGAGCCTGAAGGCTTGGGGGGTGGGGAAGGGGGAAAGCTGAAGACAGAGGGGGTAGATAAATGTTGGTAGCATGGGGTGGGAGAAGAAGAGAAGGGAGCAGGAAAATGGGAGATTATATGTGGGCTGCCATGTCACTATGATTTGGGAAATTCTTGACGTTTGGGGGCTGGAACTTTGGGAGGGAGAAATCTGGGGAAGGGAGGGATGACAGTGGTTTATACTGTCATCGAGTACACCCTCCAAAGCATCTAGGGGAACTTATCTCTGTAGGCTGAAGATCAGTTTTACTTCTGGGAGAGCTCCACTCCCCACCTGGAAGTTGGAAACCCTAGCAAAGAAAGAAAAAAGGTGTAAGGGCAAATCAGATGTCCCTGCAAGTCGTTGCAGGTCTACCACTTGTAAAAACCAAAAATGCACTAACCAAGTTTTTTTAAAAAAAATAATGTTTCATCCATCCGTATTTTTCCATTCCATGCACTGAATCATAGTCATCAAAATGCATCTATTTAGTTCTTACCTGAACTGGAATCATGCATAGAGTTCAATTTTATTACCAAACAATTTGGTATTCTAAATCTCTATTTCTATTTAGTACTCCAAAACAAAATATGGCCTCTCATGATGACTGTAATAGGGAGCTATTGCTGAATCCCTTGCCCAGAGAATGGGGTAGCCCCTGAGAAGCCCCTGGAATCCATACCTGGTTGAAACTTCTTTGCCACACAATCATACTCTCATGAACAACAAATTCTTGTCCTTCAGGAGCATCAACATTCACCCTTCCGATTTTTACCCTGGAGAAACTCTTATCTGGGAATGTGACCAGGTCCATTATATCAAATCCACCTCCCATTTCCCATTGATCATTAAAGGACAAGATTTGTCCAGCTGTATCATTAAATGAAATGCCTCGAAGAAACAGATGAACCTGGTCAAAAGGAGAACATGAAAAAGAGGTGGTGTTTTTTTAAGTTTTATTATTTTATATAGAGAGAGGGGAAAGGGGAAAGAAGGGAAAAGAATGAATACAGAAGGTTGCTAAGAATCAGACTGGAATGTATCTCAACCCAGCATCTTTTGGGCATCTCTCACTCCTGCCTTGTGTAACCAGCCCACAAATGAATGAGTGCAACCCAGCCATGCTCAGAAGGCTGGGGGAAGTATCTTTTGCTGAGGGGAACCCAACCTTCTCAGTAGGGATACCTTGCTGCTGTTTGATAGACTAAATGAATCCATTGCTGCGATCACACACTATAAATAATCCACTTTCAATCCACTTTCAATGCACTTTCCAACTGGATTTTACTGTGTGAACTGGCAAAATCCAGTTGGAAAGTGCATTGAAAGTGGATTATTTAGTGTGTTTGATCGCAGCCCATGTTGCCTTTCTCAAGATCCCAGCTATTTTCCCCAAAGCAGGATCTCATTTAGAGCCTTACTCATGCCTCAGACTCCACATATGGAGTTCCTGTGCAGATGTGAAATGCCCTAACAGCCCCCTCTGTTCATTTGTGGTATTTTTTAGTACTTCTTAAAAATCACCAATTCCTTAAGTGCTTGTGGCATACACTTCCTTTCCATTCCTACTAGCCTTGAATAAGATATAGAAATGAAAGTTTACAAGGGAAAAATATGTATTTGAACAGCTGAATGGGGGAACTCAGGCCACAGTGCAGGATCTTTACCTATATTATCATTCTTGCTTATTACAGGAAGCAGCAAAATACAATGTTGAAAACCAATTACTGATCATAAAATTAATATTTTATTCTTAATTGTTGATTTTTAAATCTCTTTTTTGTATGTGTTGAGGAAATCAAGAAACTCTTGAAGGTTCACATACAAAGAGAAACAAGTGAACACATGGATGAAGTCCCAGAGTGACAGAGTTTACTATGCCATCCCTGGTGCTCTTCCCTAGAAACAAATCCAATTTATTTATATGACATTTTTAAACATACAGAGAAAGCACTTTGCACATCTCTATGTGCTTATCTTAGTTGGCTCAGGCTACATCCTTGAAAGAAGTTTTGAGAAAAGTCTTAATTTCCCTCCAGTCAGCACTTTTGCTTAGACCCACAAGCAAAACAAGCAGTGTGTGTATGTAGTTCACATACTGCAATTTTTTACCTCATCCTTCTGTCTCTTTATCTACCTTCTATTTCCCTTTGACACGTACTATGATCTCATATGTTTTTGCTTAGAATAAAAACAGAATCCTGGAATGTCTCAGCTAACTGATAACAGAGGCCCGGTGTATTTTATGAAAGAAGAAAGGCAGATATTCACAACCCAAGTTATTTTTTTCTCCTTGTTAGTTCCTCTCTCCTGTTCAGCTCAGGTCTCAACAAAATAATATAGCATTTTGGGGGAAATATACAGCCCAGTAAGCCTGCACTGGATACCAAAATAGAGAAGATCTCCACAGCTACCATGGATTTCCCTTTAGAGCTCAGATAGGTTGGAACAAAAGACAACCAGACACTGCAAAAGATGGTCATGCTGAAGGTGATGAACTTGGCTTCATTGAAACTATCTGGCAACTTCCTGGCTAAGAAAGCCATGGTCAAGCTGATGAGGGACAGAAGTCCCATGTAGCCCAGAACAATATAAAACATGGTGACAGACCCTTCATTGCACTCTATTATGATCTCTTCAGTCTGTGAGTGCATGTCAATATCTGGGAATGGTGGTGAGGTTCCCAACCACACCATAGAAATGCCTGCTTGAATGAGGGAGCAAGAAAAGATAATTGAGTTTGTCAGTCTTTTCCCCACCCACTTCCTCATGCTGGACCCTGGTTTGGTGGCCATGAAAGCTATAACCACAGTGATGGTTTTGGCCAACACACAAGAAACAGCCACTGAGAAGATGATGCTGAAAGCAGATTGCCGTAGGAGGCAGGTCATCTTCCTTGGTTGGCCAAGGAATAACAAAGAAGAGAGGAAGCAAAGCAGGAGAGCAATGAGAAGTATGTAGGTGATATCCCGATTGTTGGCTTTGACGATGGGGGTGTTTTTATGTTTAATGAAAATTCCTAACACAACAGCTGTGATAAAGACTAAACAAACAGCGGTGGAAGCCAAACTAATTCCTAAGGGTTCTTTAAAAGACAGGAAGCTCATTATCTTGGGAATGCATCCATCTCGGTCCTTCCTTGGGTATTGATCATTTCGGCATGTGATGCAATCATCCATATCTAAAAGAGAGACGAAGAGTACTGTCACAGCGGCAGTTGACATTAGATGTTCTATCATACAGGTTTCAAGACCATATTTTATTTGGGATCAATACGAAAAACATGATTTGCATTTAATTTTTACCACTGGTGCTTGTTATAGTGGTACTCCAAACACTCAGTAATATTTTTCTCTAATTACAATTACTAGTTTTATGGTTTCTACTGATTTATTAAAGATGTACACCCAGGGAGGAAATTTTATATTTTGATATCCTGGGTTGGTGGAAGAATATTCCCACCTCCCCGTAATGGCTTAAGTTCATTTAGGGCATTGCCAGTTCAGGAATCAAATCTGTGTGGGTTGGAAGGGGGGGTCTGGTCCTCAGGGACCATTACTTTTGATGGGAAATCTATTAGAGGGTCTTAGGGCAGCTTTTTCTAAAGCAAATGGCACTAAATTTTCATGGAACAGAGTCTTTCCTCTAATCTAAAGACTCCCTCCCCACGTTTCAAGTGAATTGAACCAAGGTGTTTGATTTTATGGACTTCTCCAACTACATGCGTCTCTGCACATGCACAACTCTCAATTGATTCCTATTGGGGTGCCAGCCACAAGCATACAAAAACAAAAACAAACACAAATTTTCTATCTGTGTTCATTTCATGTGCCTAGTCTTGCAGTGACTGTCAACACTTTTTTTAAAGGAACTTTCTAGTGCAAACTCAGCATTTTCCATGTTTTCTTGTGGTATATTGTCAGTTTCACAACATGAGGAAGGAAAATGACAGCTCTTCCATTATTCCCTATGGGGGTGATGGAGTGGCTGTTTTTCAGAGAAATGACCTTCATGATATTATTCCCATGCACAACTTGTTCAAGTAGGGTTGTTGTTTTTTTAAACCAAAGACTCCAAATTTGTATTACTTTCTGGAAGATCACTAAAACAACCCAAACAAACCATTTCCATATCTATTTTGGGCTCAGGAATTTTTGTTATGCATACTCCTAATACTGATGTAGTCAGGGCCAGCCTGAAGTGTTTCTGCACCCTAGGTGAGGCGCAGATGCCAACCTCCCGGTGGGGCCTGGAAACCTCCCCACCTGGCTGCCTCCTTGCCTGCCCTCTCCTACCAGTCACCCTTCCCAGTGCAGATGAAGCCCCGCTCACATCTCACTCACACCGGCTCCTTCGGTGCTCCAGGCACTGCGGGCAAAGGAGAGAGAGCTGGGCCGGGGTGGTGCTGGGTGTGCAGGAGGTATGGACTTCTCCAACTACATGCGTCTCTGCACATGCACAACTCTCAATTGATTCCTATTGGGGTGCCAGCCACAAGCATACAAAAACAAAAACAAACAAACACAAATTTTCTATCTGTGTTCGTTTCATGTGCCTAGTCTTACAGTGACTGTCAACACTTTTTTAAAAGGAACTTTCTAGCGCAAACTCAGCATTTTCCATGTTTCCTTGTTGTGGTATGTTGTCAGTTTCACAACATGAGGAAGGAAAATGACAGCTCTTCCATTATTCCCTATGGGGGTGATGGAGTGGCTGTTTTTCAGAGAAATGACCTTCATGATATTATTCCCATGCACAACTTGTTCAAGTAGGGTTGTTGTTTTTTTAAACCAAAGACTCCAAATTTGTATTACTTTCTGGAAGATCACTAAAACAACCCAAACAAACCATTTCCATATCTATTTTGGGCTCAGGAATTTTTGTTATGCATACTCCTAATACTGATGTAGTCAGGGCCAGCCTGAAGTGTTTCTGCACCCTAGGTGAGGCGCAGATGCCAACCTCCCGGTGGGGCCTGGAAACCTCCCCACCTGGCTGCCTCCTTGCCTGCCCTCTCCTACCAGTCACCCTTCCCAGTGCAGATGAAGCCCCGCTCACATCTCACTCACACCAGCTCCTTCGGTGCTCCAGGCACTGCGGGCAAAGGAGAGAGAGCTGGGCCGGGGTGGTGCTGGGTGTGCAGGAGGTGGGTGGGGAGGCGAGGCCTGGGCAAAAAGTTGTACACACCTTGGAATTGGCCGCCCTCCAGTGCCGGGGGGCCAAGGAGCGGAGAGAGAGGGCTTCCCACACACTCATGTGCTTCCTCCCTGCTCCTCCTCACTCACATGCTTCCTCCCTGCTCCTCCTTGCTAACACCTCAGTGCAGCAGGTTGGCTCGGGGGCTGCTAAGGTCAGCTCGGGAATCATGCAGCAGCCTGTTAAAAACCCCACTCTCCCCCGTCTGTCTCTGTGCTCCATGCAATGGTGGTGGTGCAGCAGCAGTCTCTTCCCCTCTCCTGCACTGCACTTCCCCCGCCGCTGAGCGGGGGTGCCACAACTGGCTGGCCCTGGCCCTGGCCTCCAACTTCAATGACATTTGGTGGGAGGAGGCACAGTTCGGCGCAGCACCCCATCCATGGCCCACCGCCACCCAATCCAAAGCCTGGTGCTCTAGGCAAATGCCTAGTTTGCCTAGCTGGTGAGCCGGCCCTGGATGTAGTATGATTTTTGCTTCAAATCAATGTTCCCTCTAAGCTGTGGAGTTTTGTGAGCAAAAATTCTACTTTGTGAGCTACTGGCATTAATGTTATGAGTAAGCAATTTGGCTACTGCATAAATTAGTCTACTCTGGAGCCATCCTTCCTAAACTAAGACAAAAATGTGTGAGCTGGAGCCTAAAACCTGAGCTAGCTCATGCTAACTCAGCTTAGAGGGAACACTGCTTCTAAAACCGCCCCGAGTCTATGGAAAGTGGCAGTATAGAAATCTAATGTGTATGTATGTATGCATGTAATACTTCCCTCCAAGGAGCACCCAAGGTAAACAGTACAACCTGAGATTTATCCTCTAGTATGATGGCAGAGCAAGTAAAATATTTTCCAATCCTTCCTTCAGTCTCCTATGTTGTCCTTACTCAGAGGTAACCCAGGTGTGTGCACACCTGGAAGTCATGACGACCTCTGGTGACTGACTCCTAGTGGGGGCCTGGAGTACATTCAGAAAGGCATCTGAATGAAGCCTGTCTCTGTCCTCCAGACTGCTGGTATTTCAAGGAGGTCTCCTTTCGAAGTACTTGCCAGAGTTGACCCTGCTTAGCTTCTGAGATCAAGCTTGCCTGGGTTATACAGGTCAGGTGGAATGATACTTTTTGATGCACCCTCCCTTCTCACAGAGCTCTTTCAGCCCCCGCTCTTTCAGCCCCTATTATTTGCTCAGAAAATGAAGCAATGAAGATGTGACCTGGCCCTATCACAGGGGCAAGGCTCCCACCCTGATTGGGACTGGGACCAATAGAAAGAGCAGGGGAGAAACTAGAGGACATCGCCTTAGGTCAGGTTGTGGCCAGGAACCCATAACATCAGGTCTGTTTGGTTGGTGGTGCTGAAAACCTCAAATACAAAGGGGTTGTGGAGGAGAAGCAGAAAGAATACATGTGTAACCAATTTCTTACAAGGTTTTGGATCTGAAATTACCTTGGTCTGCCTGACGAATGATCTTTACTGAGCAACAAATAGGGGAAGGTGACCCTACTGATGCTTCTTTTGATTCCCTCAAAATTTGACAGTCAAATCACCTTCCCACTTTGATGCTGACACAGGACATCACCTACCCTTTTGGCTTGAAATTTTTCCTTCTGGGCAAGCAGCACAATCATAACAGCAAAACTTCTCCCCTTCCTTCTTTTTCTTATGATAGCCAGGGTTGCAGGGGTTACTGCACAAAGAAATGGGCACTGTCTGTTGGAAAGAAAGAAAGAAAGAAAGAAAGAAAGAAAGAAAGAAAGAAAGAAAGAAAGAAAGAAAGAAAGAAAGAAAGAAAGAAAGAAAGAAAGAAAGAAAGAAAGAAAGAGATTTAGGATGGGAGAACTTAAACATTATTGTACAACAGCTTGAAGTGTGAAACAATACATGACCAAGACTGACCATTGTGTTTGCTATCAGTCTTCCCTCTAAGCTGAGTTAACAATGAAGAAAATTGATTTATATTAAAGAGAGTTTTACAGGTGGCATGGTCCACCAAAACATCTAATAAGTGGACTCTAGATCAAATCAATTCTGCCTAGAAGCTAAAATGAGTAAACTGAAGTCACTGTATTTCAATCATATCATGATAAGACAAGACTCAGTAGAAAAGACAATAAAACTAGGAAAAGTTGAAAGCAGCAGGAAAAGAGGAAGACCCACAGCCTTTACTTTGCAACACATAGAATCATAGAGCTGGAAGGGACCTCTAGGGTCATCTAGTCCAATGCCCTGCACAATGCAAGAAATTCACAAATACCTCCTGTCCCAGGTCGCAGGCCTCGGGACGTGCCCCACCTGCTCCAGTTCCCCTGGGGATGCCCCACTCACTCCTCGCGAGGCAGGACCGAGGCCTGACACAGCAAAAAAGGGGGGACCAAGGAGGATGGGAAATGATGGAGGCAGAAGCCCGAGGAGAGGAACCCTGTGTGGATGTGCTTTGCAGCAGCCCTGAGAGCCACAAGGAGGGACCGACACAGAGGAATGCACCGCACGATGAGCCCGAGGAGCAGCGAGAGACACCCTGCCCAGCGAGCAGATGGTGACAGGCGCAGCGCACAGCCTAGCACCATCACCGCTGCCCTACGGAGCTCCACGCCAAGGTGCAGACACCCCCGGGGTGCTGGGGGAGCATCCAGGATTATCAAAGGGGGCAGGGTCACACAAAGGGGATGGGGCAGTGGGGGCCAGGGGGGGTGCTGGGAGTGGGGCTGGGATAAGAGGAGGCAAAGGCTGAGAGGTCAGGGAGGAAGCAGCAGAGCTGAGGCCCTGGGAAAAGCCGAGTCGCCCAGAGAGAGAGAAAGGCAGAGTTCTGGGATCCGTTGACCCTCTTCCCCTCCCTTTCTGAAACCTCTTCAGCCAACCTCCCTCTTTGACAGCCCGGCTCACAGGACCATCGGGGTGGCAAACACGGCTACAGGGGCTGGACCTTCCAAGGAGCAGACAGAGCTCCACACACACCCACACACACCCAGTGACCACTGTTCCATGCCTAGAAAAGAAAAGAGCAAAACAACCAAACAAACCCTCCAGGATCCCTGGCCAAATTGGCTTGGAGAAAATTGCTTCATGACCTCAAAGTGGGGATCAGCATTTCCCTGGGCGTGTAAGAAAGGGCCACAAGAACTAAGCACTGATGCAACCCTTCCTGCCCTCCCTCTCATGATCTGCCTAAGTTCACAGACTCAGCATTGCTGTCAAATGGCCATCTAGCATCTGTTTGAATACCCCCAAATAAGCAGAGCCCACCTCCTTCTGAGGAAGCCTGTTCCACCGGGGAGCCGCTGTATCTGTCAGGAAGTTCTTCCTTATGTTAAGCCGAAAACACTTTTGATTTCATTTCCACATGTTGGTTCTGGTCCAACCTTCTGGGACAACAGAAGACAACTCCACACCATCCTCTATAGGACAGCCCTTCAAGTACTTGAAGATGGTTATCATATCACCCCTCAGTCATCTCCTCTCCAGGCTAAACGTACTCAGCTCCTTCAACCCTTCCTCATAGGACTTGGCCTCCAGACCCCTCACCATCTTTGTTGAGTAACTCATGACTCGTTTGATGTTTGGGAGGTCATTAATTCATACAGTCACAATAAGTTGGTACTGACTGAGGGCACATACAGACACACGACAAAAATATTTCTCACTCTCACATAACTGGAAAACGTGGAATTGAATTCAAATGTTGTGACGAACACTGATATTCGGCAATTTAAAGGTACCTGTCTCATTAGTTCTTGATACCAAGTGAGGCATGTCCTGACCTTTGAGTCTGATCAAACAAGAAAAAAGACCCAGAGAAGCAGGACATTAAAAAGAAAAGAGTTAGCCACCTGAAGGCCCGAGTAGCCCCTGAGAAAAATGAAATGAATACCTCATTGAAAATGGTTTGCCACACCATCATATTCTCATGAATGATGAATTCTTGTCCGTTAGCATTACTGGGGTTTACACTGCCAATTTTTACCATATGGCAGGACTTGTTTGGGAATGCGACAAGGTTCTCTATATCAAATCCACCTCTCATTTCCCATTTGTTATTAAATGACAACCTTTCTCCGGCTGAGTTGTTGAATGTAATGCCTTGCAGATAAGGGTGGACCTAGTCACAAGGGGGGAAAGAAGCAACACACTGGATTCTTTATATCAGTGTTACACCCAGCCCTGTAGCCAGGATTTTTTTGGGGGGTGGGGGGGTGCCGGGGCATGCCAATTAAATTAAATTAAAGTAAAACTAACAAATGGTGTGGTGTGGGAATGCTGAACTCTGGAGGCTCTACCCCACCACTAAAAGAATGAGCTGCACCGTCTGATAGGGAGCAGTTGGGGCCTCCAGTGACTCTCCTGTGCCGCTCCTGTGACTAGGAACTGCAGTCCTCCACTTCCCAGTATCACCACAAGAAGCTCAAGCTATTACATTTTAAAACTGTGTAATACAAGCACCTCATCAAAAACACTCAATAGCCACATTTCTGTCTTCCAGGACTGAAAAGCTGATCTCCCCCCCCCCAGAGGTCATTTTGTGGGGGATCGTGGGGGAACGCAGTTCCCCCAGGTGAGGTGCAGGGGGGCGGGGCACATGACGAAGCCCCGCCCCCTGCTTCCGGCCGCCCCGCTTCCAGCCCTCATTCAGCCAGGAGGAGGCAGGAGAAGAGGGAGGGTAAGTTGCTTCCTCCCCGCCTCTCCCCACCCCTGCCTGCCTGGGGCCAGGGAGGGCCTTGGCGGGGCTTCCTCGCACTCCTGCTGGCCTTGCAGGTCCACCACCGGGCCCCTGATGTCAGGGGGTGTGGCATATGCTAATGAGTTATGCTAATGAGTTCCCCTAGCTCTTTTTCTACGAAATGACCCCTGCCCCCCCATAACTTACTTGTGACTAAACCTTCGTGGGATCTGTCTGCAAGGCTTTCGCCCTTTTCTCTTTGGCAATTCAAATAGCAAAACCTCCCCCCCCACCGACCATTTTCTCTTCTCTCACCTTGCTTGGCCTCTCTAGGAAGCAGCTGTCTCAGATTAACCCTTTCAGTGCCACAGATGCCCACCCTCTTCACAAAGTACCATCTGAAACAAACTAGCACTTTATGTCTCCCTTATATATAAAAGCCGAATGGTGGCGGCACTTCTCTAGAACATTCCACACTCTCCGGAATTGGTTGGCGCCCTGGTGTGTCACTCAGAATGTGTCCCTATCCACTGGCTGCATTGCTTGAGTCTCGCCTCCAACATTCTAAACAGGTTGCTGTTCCTCTCCCCCCCCATAGCCAGTCAGAACACAGAGGTTATTTGCATATGCAGCCTCATTAGCCTTTGCCTCGGAACACAGAGGTCATTTGCATATGCGACTTGATTGGCTTTTGCCTCTAACATTATAAACAGTTTGCTGTTCTGAGATAGAATGTGTCCAATCTCCAGGTGAGGGCTGGAGATCACTCAGAATTACAACTGCTTTCCAGATGGCAGAGATCAGTTCCCCTGGAGAAAATGGTGGGCTCTGTATCCTTATATGCTGCTGAGATGGCCCCTATATGACAGCCAATGTGACATAGCAGTCAGGGCATCAGAGCACAGGAGAGGCTGCAGGTGTGTGGGGGGTGGAAAGCTGAAGAGTGAGGGGGGAAATAAAGGTAGGTTGATGATTGGCTGGGAAGGAGATAGGGTTGCCAACTCCAGGTGGGAAATTCCTGGAGATGTGAGGGATAGAGCCTGGAGAGGGTGTGGTTTCAGGAGGCTTGGGACCTCGGACAGGTACAAAGCCATAGACTCCACCCTCCAAACCAACCATTCCCTTCTGGGGAACCATTGTTGTCAATCTCCAGTTGGAGGCTGGAGACCACTCAGAATTACAACTGCTCTCCAGAAGGGAGGGGGGAGGAGATGGAAAGCTGAAGTCATAGGGGCAGATAAAGGTAGGTTGATGATTGGCTGGGAAGGAGATAGGGTTGCCAACTCTAGGTGAGAAATTCCTGGAGATTTGAGGGATGGAGCCTGGAGAGGGTGAGGTTTCAGGAGGCTTGGGACCTCAGACAGGTACAAAGCCATAGACTCCACTCTCTAAACCAACCATTCCCTTCTGGGGAACCGAGTCCATCAGCAGCCCGGGACAAACCAGTTGCTAGTACTTGTTTGCAGGTACTTTTTAACTGCGGGTTTTCGGCGGGAAGCCACGGGTGCACTAGACTTGCCAGATGTGGCGGTGTGATTGTGCATGGATAATCTGCCTGGCATCCATGGCAAATTGGGGCCTGTTTTGTTCTGATTTTATTTAATTCTTGTTTTAATTGTTTTATATTATTGTTTTCTATTTTCTATGTAAGCCGCTCTGAGCCTGCCTTGGTGGGGGAGGGTGGGATATAAATTAAATAAATAAATAATCTTCCCTATGAGGCTGGGGTAGGGGATTGGGGTGGGGGTGCTGGAGATATGCTAGGGGGTGCCACCCTGTGCGCCCCCGCTGGCTACAGCCCTGGTTACACTTCCATGTCATTTTAGATAGACTCAGCCAATTTTAGTTATTTTTCAATAGAAGATTGACATTATACTGTGTACCTTTTTTCTATGCTCATATTATCACAAGACATAAAAAAGCACAAAATATTGTCATCTAGTAAGGTGCATATCATTGAACCAGTTGTGGAAAGATGAATATTGTCTCATCTTATCCCAAAGTAGTCATGACAAAAAATGCCATTTCCTTGGGTATGCATTACCTGCCAAGGCTGGAGATCTTGAAGTTTCATTATTTCACCGCCATGCATTGTCCTGTGATTGGATCTGGATGCGTACAGCTCATGAATAGCATGCACTATGGCATAGACCGCATTGTAGATGCTGTAGCTGTGACCAGTCAAGCTCATTTCAAAAAAAGTTGCAGGTAGACTCTCCAGTCTCTCCTCCCCAGTACATGTGTCACTGATGTCCACTGGCTTGTGTGCATTTGGATAGAAGCAGTCGAATGCTTGCTCCCAGAACTCCTTGAGAAAACTGTTTCCTTGTTTCTCATAAGGCTTTACTTCTTGAAGAAATGTCTGGAAGCCATGAGGCTCACTTGGATGAATTGTGAAAGAAATGGTCCCATGGAAGAACTGTAAATCCCAGGCCTTGTGAGAGCCTGATAATGCAAAATCCATTTGGGGTGTCATAATCCACACTTTTCTCAATGATGCATCTTCTTTATAACTTGGATTGCCTATAGCTATATAACTGAAAAATGTATTAAAGATCAATGGGTCACCATAGAGAATAAAAATATTGACCTTGCTGTCTCTAAAAAGTGAATATATATTTAATATTAAATCAGTGACATAATCCATATCCATCCAATTGTGTTTGTTTGTTATTTTCTGTACGAAAGCCAAACAGATGCCATTTTGGGAGAGCAAGGGTTCCAGGGCCTGCAAGAAATATTCTCCACTGTCATCATCCACAGGCAGGAGCCCAACCCACATCCATTGGAAATGGTCAAGTAACCGGATAATCCCTGTGTATAGATTGGCTTCATTTGGCACCATGCGATAAAAGGAAGGTAACTCTGTTGCATCTTGCTTGTCTGGGACAAATGAGCCATATGTGAGCTAAAAGAAAATGTACAGATATTTTAGAGATGTTTCAGGAGGGCTATTTATGTGCAAGCGACTAATTATCATATAAATAATTGGTGAAGAAAACTGTCATCTGGTAATTTATTTATTTTATTTATTTATTAGTTTGATTTATATCCCGCCCTCCCAGAGGCTCAGGGCGGCTCACACGTGGCAAATACAAATACAGTATATAATAAGTAGAACATTTAAAATCACAATAAAACCTTCCAATAATACGGTGCTATACCTATATTAATCATCCAAGATGGGGACAACCCCCCCAGGTTTGGTGGCCAGCTGTCTCAGTAGTGTGGTCTCCCACTACACTGTCTCAAACTTCTGCCAGGGCCTGCTTGCCCCCGTTCTTATAGGGCAGCCGATGACTTGCCACCTCGGTGGTAGAATAGTGGCGGCGGCGGCTCCTACTCGAATGCCTGGCAGACGAGCTCCATCTTGCAGGCCCTGCGGAACTGCATAAGGTCCCGCAGGGCCCGGATCTCCTCTGGGAGCTGCACATGTCTTCTGGGAGTTATGCACATGTTCTAGTTGAAATATCTCAGTTTGTATATAACTTTGCCTTCCTTCTGTTTGTTATTACCCCTTTCCTGTGGGAAGCAATTCCTCTATGATCTTTATTTTCTGCATCTTTCAAATGTCTTCTTGTTCCTTACCCACACCATGAATCCCCAAAAAGAAAAAAAAAGAAAACTGGTCACATCCAGTGTTCCCCCTAAACTGAGTTAGTGTGAGCTAGCTTACAGTTTTTTAGGCTCCGGCTCACACATTTTTGTCTTAGCTCAGGAAGGATGGCTTCAGAGCAAACTAATTTATGCAGCCGCCAAATCGTTCGCTCACAAATTTGATGCCAGTAGCTCACAAAGCAGAATTTTTGCTCATAAGACTTCACAGCTTAGAGGGAGCACTCACTCATCGTTCTCTACACAGAATTTACCTGTGGAATCTTGTAGAGACTTAGGATGTCTGACATACGGAAAGAGACTTCAGTGTTGAATCCACCAATGACTGCCATTAGGTTTTTGTGGGCATTGCATTCATAGTTGGGAACACACCTATGTGATTGGTAGAGTAGATCCAGTGTGGCACGGTAGGTCACCATCATATCAAAGTAACTATCGTAGATCTGGAAGCCAAGTGTGACATTAGGCAGGATATTGGGATTCTTGTTGATCTCAGTTATGGCAAACTCCAAAGCTAGGACATGCTGGTAGAACTTTGTTAGCATACTGTAAAAAAATAACAATGACATATACAGGCTGTAATCCTACAAATAGCTTCCAGGGAATATGCCCTATAGCATTAAATGATTACCCCTGAGTAGACTTCGCCATGATATTGGTCTATTCTGGGTAGGACTTCATAAGAACATAAGAACATAAGAGATGCCAATGTTGGATCAGGCCAAAGGCCCATCCAGTCCAACACTCTGTATCACACAGTGGCCAGAAATACCAGGGGCCACCAGGAGGTCCACCAGTGGGGCCAGGACATTAGAAGCCATCCCCCTGTTGCCCCCCCCCCCCAAGCACCAAGATGACAGAGCATCACTTGCCCCAGAGTCCCTATCTATACCTTGTGGCTAATAGCCACTGATGGACCTCTGCTCCATATGCTTATCTAATTCCCTTTTGAAGCCGTCCATGCTTGTAGCCGCCCCCACTTCCTGTGGCAGTGAATTCCAAGTGTAAGGGAAAACTTGCCTTTCTCTCTGATATTTTCACAGCACTTAAGCTTCTTCTCCTTCAGCCCAAATTAAGTTGATTATGCAAGTGAAATTCTCAGTAATCACTTTGACACACTCACTGCATTCAACCATTCTTATTTCAGGGATACTGATGGTTGACAGCACTTATTTTGTTAAAAGGATTACCCGTTTTACCTCTACTTAATTTTTTAATGAAATTTTGCAAGACTCAGTAGGGTCTCTAGAATTTAAATGGGGAATGAATGCAACATGTCTCCAGTGAAAATACATATAAATGCACATATATGCACACTAAAACATCATGTAATGCACAGCCTAGTATTACACTTACTGCAGCTGCTGAGATGTACTTTGTACTCTAGATGACATCTGCTAGGATAACTATGCCCCCCCCGCAATGGTCTCATTAACCTTTTGGTATGAATTCAACAGATACCAGGGTAATGCAGAATTAATACATATGTACTATATTCAGCAGTATTTAATGATGAGTTTGTGGGAAGTGATTCAGGCACTAATTGAGACCAAGGTGTTAACACACATGACCCTATTTTCCGGTACGTTCTTATGAAGACCTACACACTTCTAGTTCCATAATAGTTTGGACAGTGTTTTACTGTACCACTGGTTCCTCCAAAGTTGGAAAATATCTCATTCTGAGAGAAGAAAGGATGTGATTGAAAAGGAGGGGTGCTGGATTTGACCAAACCTACATATATTTTCTTGAGCATCCCCTCACCAGGAGAAACAACTGCTAGACTTCATAATCCGGCTAAAGTCAGAAGGAGCAGGAAGAAAATGCCTTACTATGGATGACCAAATGATGTCTCAGCAGGATGTCTCTTCAAGTCTAGTAGCTCAAAATAGTAATACATCTGAGAAGAAACCGCACCAATTACAAGATGTCCTGGCTGAAACCACTCATGTGGCGCATGGAAGGGATGTGTCAAGGTGCCCTTCACAATATGCACATTACATCCTATGGTCAGTTGAGGAAACTGCAAAAACACTAGCATAAACACCATTCTGGTCCTGAAGTTTGTCTCTGGATGCAGGCTTCCCAGTGCCTGTTTACAGCCTCACCCTGAGTGATCAGTCTATTTTGGATGCCTGCTAAATCTATGAATAGACATCCTAAAAGGAAACAGATCAACCTTCAGAAGAGCTTCTAAATGGTCTTGAGTGTCAGTTGAAGTGGTTGATGTTGTGTGTGACTGCAAGTTTGGCTTAAACAGCACCTGCTTATGGCAAGTTCCTCTCCCCATGTTTCATCAAAAGGGTGGGTGGCAGTTGTAAACCATTTCATACATTGTTCTTGTACAGTTTTCATGCACCTTCAGAAAAGCAATGAACTTTAGTCATGGAAACAAATGACAGTGATGCAGATAATTACAGTGTTTAAGAAAGAAGAGGTTACAACTGCCAAGTTTGGACTTTGAGCGGCACCTCTGGTAGCAACTTTTTTTAAGCTGCCCCCAGTGCCCTGTGCTGCATTTGTCAACAAGCAGCAGATTAGTTCTGAGCTAAATCCATTAGCTTCATTGGTATTAAAGTATTACATGTTTTATGAGCAGTGCAATCCTTAACGTGTTTACTCAGACAATCCAAATGATTTCAATAAGTTAGATCCAGCCTGCTTTTTCATTCAATTGTGCTTACTTGTCCATCCTACAGAGTTTTTATTCCTGTGGGTCCCATGAACCTCAGCCTAGCCTTTTGGGACTGTCAGATAGGACCCCTCCTTCCTTTTCACCAGCAGAAAAGGTTTTTTCCCCCCTATTGCTCTGTAGATCCTACTTTTTCCTACAGATATTTAAAGTTGAACAGAATGGCAGCTTGCTGACACCAAGTTTGGACTTTGAGTGGCACCTCTGGTAGCAACTTTTTTAAAGCTGCCCCCTAGTGCCCTGTGCTGCATTAGTCAACAAGAAGGAGATTAGTTCTGAGCTCAATCCATTAGCTTCATTGGTATTAAAGTATTACATGTTTTATGAGCAGTGCAATCCTTAACATGTTTACTCAGACAATCCAAATGATTTCAATGAGTTAGATCCAGCCCGCTTTTTCATTCAATTGTGCTTACTTGTCCGTCCTACAGAGTTTTTATTCCTGTGGGTCCCATGAACCTCAGCCTAGCCTTTTGGGACTGTCAGATAGGACCCCTCCTTCCTTTTCACCAGCAGAAAAGGTTTTTTCCCCCCTATTGCTCTGTAGATCCTACTTTTTCCTACAGATATTTAAAGTTGATCAGAACTGTGGGGGAAAAGGCACTTTGCGAGATTCTGTTTTGCCAGGGGTATCACAGAAAATGTGGCTTGCAAGGAGAATCAAATCTTATGCACAGAACTGGAAACTTAACATGAGAGTATGTGAGTCTAATTCAAGGTACTGGGACTGAACTTTAAAGCCCTTCATGTCCTGGTGCATGAGTCCTTGAAGGATTGACTTTCCTGAGATGAGTCCCTGCAGCAGCATCTTTGAACACATTGATGCTCTTGTGTCACACTGACCCCTGCAAGGGTCCACTTCACTGTTGTCTCTTTGTGGATTTTTTTAATGGCTGCTCTGAAATAGCCTTCCAGTGGAAATTAGAAAGGGGGTATCACGGAGAACATGGCTTGCAAGGAGAATCAAATCTTATGCACAGAACTGGAAACTTAACATGAGAGTATGTGAGTCTAATTCAAGGTACTGGGGCTGAACTTTAAAGCCCTTCATGTCCTGGCGCATGAGTCCTTGAAGCATTGACTTTCCTGAGATGAGTCCCTACAGCAGCATCTTTAAACACATTGATGCTCTTGGGTCACACTGACCCCTGCAAGGGTCCACTTCACTGTTGTCTCTTTGTGGATTTTTTTAATGGCTGCTCTGAAATAGCCTTCCAGTGGAAATTAGAAAGCCTGGATCAAAGTTCCCTCTAAGCTGTGGAGTCTTGTGAGCAAAAATTCTGCTTTGTGAGCTGCTGGCATTACAGTTGTGAGCG
>NW_015168098.1:50490-64326 GCF_001447785.1 Gekko japonicus
CACAAACCTCTCCCTGCCCCCCAGCTGCCCCCGGAGTGCGGATTTAGCGATCCTCACTCATGGGGGCAACTTGACTATTAGTATAAGGATTAAATGGAATCTTCCATAGTTCAGTGGCATATCATTTTCAATACCAAAAGGCTTTTCAACACTGGAAATGGGAGCTATCTTGACTCACCCAAACTTTTGTGTCAGTACAGATCTGGCTCACTTCAGCCTAATTAAAGTTTGTTAAGCATGCTTCCTCACCCAGGCTCTTTGTGTTCATGTAGATTTGGCTCACAATAGTCTAATCAAGGTATTTTCCCCACTTACTTCACACCAAAGTTTGATAGCAGTTAACTTTCAACCAGCCAGTGAGATTCAAACATTTTATCTTGACCCAATCCAAATCAAGGATGGCCCAAATCCCACCTACCCTGGGGGTTTTCTGTCCATAAATGAAGGATCCCTTGCCATTGCAAATGGTTCCTCAGATCACTGGTCCAGATCTCTGATGGTCAGAACAATGGTTTCCCGCTGAGAACCCCTGTTCCACTTCAGGGTTGTTGTTTTTTCTTCCTTGCTTACCTGGCTGCTGGTTCTGCTCCTTGGACCTCAGCTGTGTTTGCCTCTGGAACTCTCAAATCCTCAAGCCATGGATTTTAAGTAATATACCCCTTTCTTAAAACTTCTCAGTTTCTTCCCTTCTACCCTTTGTAAGTATGTCCTCTTGTTGATGTGTGTGTGTGTGCATGAGTGAGAACTAGGCGCCCAGTGTAATTTCTTTACATTTTTATTCTTTATTTTATTGTGTATACAATAAAAATGCTTATTTGTGTTTACAATCACTTTCCCACTCTCTTTCTTCATAACTTTATTTTGGGGTACCCCTCCCAAGATCCACACTGGTATACACAAACTTACATGTTTCTTGAATCTTGTTAAAAGCTAATTTCGCCTTCTTTGGGTCCAGTTTGGGTAATATTTTTATTCTCAAAAGCTTATATCCCCCAAATCTTGTTGGTCTCTAAGGTAATACTGGACTTGAATCTAGATGTTCTACTGCAGACCAGCAAGGGTACCAACTGATACTACATGATTGGTTTTGTTAATAAATGAAGCAAAGAAAAACATTACTGAAAATAATTATTGGTCATACAATTATTTTTTCATTCTCCCTCATTTGTTTGATGTAGTGGTTAGGAATGTGGACTCTAATCTGGGAGAACCGGGTTTGATTCCCCACTTCTCCACATGCAGCTGGTGGTGTGACCTTGGGTCAGTTACAAGTTCTTTCAGAGCTGTTCTCTCAGAAGCAGTTCTTGAAAGAGCTCTCTCAGCACCACCTACCTCACTGGGCGTTTGTCGTGAGAAGGGGAAGGGAAAAGAGATTGTAAGCTGCTCTGAGAATCCTTTGGGTAGTTAAGGGCGGGCTATAAATCCAATCTCCTCCTCCTCCTCCTCCTCCTCCTCTTCTTCTTCTTCTCTGTCCCTTTTTTGTTTGTTTTCTCAGAAAAAGAGAAGAATGCCAAAATGATATCTGTTATCATAGGACAAGTGTCCCTTTTTTCACTTTGAAAATTTTGTTTTATTAAAGGGATACAACTAGAAGACATATATGGAAAGCAAAATCTTCCAAAACCAAACACCATAAAACAAACTAAAAGGAAAAAGGGAAGGGAAAGGGGATATATAAGGTTTCTGATTTTCTCTACAGCAAATATAATTTTGATTACAAAGTTTTACTTGCTTATAATTACAAACACAAAACCCCTCACTTTCTATTGTCCTAAGGCATATTTCTAAGTCAGAAAAATCACAAATTATCAAGTCATTCTTATGTTTTTTCATGCAAAAAGTTAATGAGGGGTTTCCAGTCTCTAACAAGTGGCGTAATTGTATTTCCCTAACCAATACTGTAAGTTTAGCCATAGCTGCATAGTCCAACATCTTCTCCAACCATTCTTCTACTGTAGGTATTGCTGGACATTTCCATTTCTGTGCATATGCCATTCTCGCTGCCATAAACATATATAAGAACAAAATTCTATTACTTCTTTCCAGCTGATTGTCCATTAAAACTAACAAAAAAGACCCTGGCTTCAACTGTATCTTATTCTTTAAAATCTTCTGCATTAAAGAGTGTGTTCAAAGGTTTTTGCAAAACCACCACGTGTGATAAAAAGTCCCTTCATAGTGATTGCACTTTCAGCAAAAACCAGAAGTACCTTTATACATTTTAGACAATTTCTCTGGAGATATATACCATTGGTACATCATCTTATAAAAGTTCTCTTTCAAGTTAGAACTAAGTGTAAATTTCAGCCCTTTCATCTACATCTTTTCCAATTGAGCCATTAGTATATCATCTCCCCCATTTTTGAAACATTTTATTATACAGTCTTTAACATGCTCTTCCTTAGACTTAAATTTCAATAAAAGTTTATACATTTTAGCAAGAACGTGATAGTCATTCATACATAATAGGACCAGTGTCTCTAATGAGAGATGAAAGAGAGGTATTAGGAATCACAACCTTAATGGGGTTTTTTCCTCCTTATTAGTTCCTCTCTCTTGTTCAGCTCAGGTCTCAACACAATAATGTAGCATTTGGGTGAAAAGATACAGCCTAATAACCCAGAACTGGACACCAAGATAGAGAAGATCTCCACGGCTACCATGGATTTCCCTTTGCTGCTCAGATATGTTGGAACAAAAGAGACCCAAACACTACAAAAGATCAGCATGCTGAAGGTGATGAACTTGGCTTCATTAAAACTGTCTGGTAACTTCCTGGCTAAAAAAGCCACAGTCAAGCTGATGATGGATAGAAGTCCCATGTAGCCCAGAACAATATAAAACATGAGAACAGACCCCTCGTTACATTCTAGTATGATCTTTTTAGTCAGAGACACTGTGTCAAAATCAAGAAAGGGGGGTGAGGTTGCTAGCCACACCATAGAAATGCCTGCTTGAATGAGGGAACAGGAAAGGATAACTGAGTTAGTCACCCATTTTCCCACCCACTTCCTCATGCTGGACCCTGGTTTGGTGGCCATGAAAGCTAAAACCACAGTGATGGTTTTGGCCAAAATACAAGAGACGGCCACCGAGAAGATGATGCTGAAAGCAGACTGTCGGAGGAGGCAGGTCACCTTCCTTGGTTGACCAAGGAATAGCAAAGAAGAAAGGGAGCAGAGCAGGAGAGCAAAGAGAAGTATGTAGGTGATATCTCGGTTGTTGGCTTTGACAATGGGGGTGTCTTTGTGCTTAATGAAAATTCCTAGCACTATGATTGTGATCAGGGAGAAACAGACAGCTATGGAAGCCAAGCTAATTCCTAAAGGTTCTTCAAAAGACAAGAAGCTTAATGTCTTGGGGATGCATCCGTCTTTCTCTTTGCTTGGATATTGATCACTGTGGCATTTGATGCAATCATCTAAGTCTGGAAAAAAGATGAAGAGGGGCCATCACAATGGTAATTGACATCTGACATATTGTGAGTGTTATGGGCATATTTGGTGTCGAAGAAGCGTAGAGAACCTTGTTCAGGTTTAATTTTTACTGCTGGAGCTTGGTATGGTGGTATTCCAGAGACCCAGATAATATCTTGATGTGGTTATTACAACTGTTATTGTTATTTTTCGTGGTTGTAGTGGTTTGTATTGTTTTTCTACATTGATTTTTAGCCATTTGATCTTTACACCGATGCAATATGACTTTGGCTTCCAATACCAGCCTCCAAGTTGTACCAAGGTGAGCATTGCAACACAAGTATGCTCCCCCAGTATGATGCTGAGTGAGAGAAAGTCTTCCCCATCCCTCCTTCACTCCCCTTTGTCTTCATTACTCAGAGGTAACCCAGGTTTATTGAAATGACAAGTCCTTGAAGGACCCTTCTTTCATACAAAGCTTTACCAGCTTGATTGTTTCCTCAGGATATGAAACACTGTAGGATTCAGAATTCGTAAAAATAGAAGTGATTGAAAGGATGCCAATTCTGACACTTCATAATATAATTTTATTGCTTTTCATACTACACACTACTAAACTAAAACTACAAAAGAGAGTAACAAAGTACCCATAAAAGAAACAACCAGTCCTGCAACATGTTTCTTGTGCCCAAATGATTTGATCAACAATTCTGGTCTAATCATTCAGGGGTATGTTGGCTTTACACCAGCAGCCTCCTTGATTGTGATGCATTACTAAGATACTTTTCAAACCAATTTTGGAAAAGGGTTTGGATCTGAAACTACTTTACACTGCCTGATGGATGACTGTCCCAAAATTAGAGACAGGCAAAAGTCACCCTAATGAGGCTTCTTTCAGTTCCATGTGACAGTCAAATCATCTAAATTAACCCTAAGTTATGATTCATGATATCACCTACCTGTTTGGCTTGAAATCTTCCCTTCTGGGCATGGAACACAATCATAGCAGCAAAATTTCTCCGTGTTCCTCTTTCTCTTATGATAGCCAGGTTTGCAATAATCATTACACACAGAAAAAGGCACTACCTATTGAAAATATGAAAGGCGTTTAGGAAGAGAAACATTAGACATTATTGTTCATCAGCTGAGGTATGCAGAAAGACATAAGCAATTATGATCATTATTCTATCTACATTCAGTTTAGTCTCCCCGCATTACAGCACATGTTTTATCATTGATATTATTATTATTATTATTATTATTATTATTGCTGCTGTTGTTGTTATTATTATTGTTATTAATATTATTGTTGTTGTTGTTAATATTAATATTATTATTATTGCATTTCTTCCTTGGATCAGGAATATTTGGGTCACAGGGACAACAAATTGACTAAACCACCCACTCTCTTTTCCCAGAGAATTTCTTTTCCACAGCTGATATATAATCTGCAAATGTTAATGAGGGCATCTGGAAAAACATTTTTCACTATCTCAGATATCTGGAAAATGTGCAATTGGTTTCAAATGTTCTAAAAAGTACATATATTTGTGGATTTAAAGATATATTTGATGTTTTTGAATACAGACTCTTGCCTGTTGTAAAGAATCAGTCTGACCAAGCAAGAAAAAAAACACAATAGGCAAATTAGAACAAAAGAAAATTTGGCCCTCAGTTAACCATCTGGAGAGTGGAGGAGCATGTGACAAAACTGAAATAGATACCTTGTTAAAAGCGGTTTGCCATACAATCATGTTATCATTAATGATGCATTTTTGTCTTTCAGCAGCACTGGGATTTACCCATCCAATTTTCACCCTGTGGAATGACTTGTTTGGGAATGTGACCAGGTTTGTTATATCAAATCCACCTCCCATTTCCCTTTTATCATTAAAAGACAATCTTTCTCCAGCTGAGTTGTTGAATGTAATGCCTTGCAAAACAGGGTGGACCTAGTTGAAAGGGGGAAACGAAGCAAAACACTAGAGCCTGAATGTTGAGATATACCAACGTTATACTTTCATATCATTTCAGAGGGACTAAGCCTTTTAATTTGTCATTTGAAGAAGACAGTGTATGTTTCTTCTTACTTTGATTATCACAAGAAATAAGAATGCACAAAAAGTTGCCTCTGTGGAAAGAATATTTAGAATTGTGTTTAGTTTGGGTTTGAAATGAAATCTGTATTATTGTATTTTCTGTATGAGCCAGCAACTGTCAGTATGTTAGCCACACTGAACCAGGGCGCTTTGCAAATCTTTGCCAGCACATATGCAGGATGGGCCTGCATTCCATTCCAAGGACTTGAATGGGATGTAAATTACCTTAGGTGTTAGAAATGTAAAACTCAGGGTAATAACCTACATCTGGCAGAAGGGTCTTTTGGTCAAAAGGGACACTTATTGAACAATGTAATGGCTTACAGAGTTATCTGGTTTCACACCCCTCTTTGTAGATCAGAGATAATGCAGAGAGTTCTGTATTGTCTCCCAGGCCAAAGAATACAGAGAAACATCCAGTCAGGATCATCTTGGAGTTGTAATTCAAATTGTAAATTGCTATCTGTACATGTTCTGTAAACAATTTGTTTCCCCTTTCTTGGAATGAAAGGGACCATCTCCTGTTAATAGCAGGATGATCAAAACCTTGATGTATTTGACAAATGTAACAATTCTTGGGTAACTCTTTGATCAATGTGTATAAAACAGTGTGCCTGGCAAGATATCTTTGCTCACTCTTGGAGTCATAGGGACAAGTGCTGTCTCTCCAAGTCTAAGAGTGGCCCAGAGGCCTTCTGTTGTCTATTATGTGTGTGTTACTTTGGTGTGGATGTTTGCATGCTTTTAGGGAATAAGCCTTTGCATTATATTGTGGGCTTTCGGTTTCAGCGCCTGGCTGATTAGTGCTGTCTCTCCAAGTCTAAGAGTGGCCCAGAGGCCTTCTGTTGTCTATTATGTGTGTGTTACTTTGGTGTGGATGTTTGCATGCTTTTAGGGAATAAGCCTTTGCATTATATTGTGGGCTTTCAGTTTCAGCGCCTGGCTGACTGACCCATCTAAAGTATTTAGACCCATCTAAAGTATTTAACCTTGGTACTAACCTAAATAAAGAAGGGAGTTTGTGTGAAAAGAAGCATTTGCTTGTCAGTCTTTCTCTCTGCTCTCTCGGCAGACCTCCTTTGTACATTTCCACAGCCTGTGGTAAGGGGCCAAACCCCAAAACATATAACCGAGGCATGGTGGGTGATAAGCATTAGACACGTGTAGCCAGATTCTCACAACAGCCTCCAAATACTGTCTTTATTATTGGACCAGTCAGGGAAAGTAAGTTATTTTCCTTATCTTGCACTAACATAGATATGGCAACAGAGACATTTCTTGGATCAATGTTACCTGCCAAGGCTGGAGATCTTGAAGTTCCATTATTTTACCACTGGCCTTTACCCTGTGATTGAAATTGGATGAGTACAGCACATGGATAGCATGTGCCATAACATAGACTGCATTGTAAATGGTGTAGCTGTGACCAGTCATGGTCATTTCAAAAAGGGACCTAGGAAGGCTCTCCAGCCTCTCCTCCCCGGTACATGTTTCATTGATGGCCACAGGTTCCTGGGAATTTGGATAGAAGCAGTCAAATGCTTGCTCCCAGAATGTCTTGAGAAAACCATTCTCTTGTTCCTTATAGGGCTTTACATTTTGAAGAAAGTTCTGGAAGCCCTGAAGTTCATTTGAGTGAATTGTGAAGGAAATGGTCCCATGGAAGAACTCAAAATCCCAGCCCCTCTGTAGGCTTGTTAACGCAAAATCTATTTGTGGTGTCATAATCCACACTTTTCTCAACAATGCATCTTCCTTATAACTGGGATTCCCTAGAACTACAATAGTGGCGAGCATTATAAGAACCATAGAGTCTCCATAGAGGATAAATGTGTTGGCTTTACTGTCTCTGAAAGGTAAATATACATTTAAATATGTATCAGTGAGATAATCCATGTCGTTCCAATTGGGTTTGCTTGGAATTTTCAATATCAAAGCTGAACAGATTCCATTTTGGGAAAGCAGGGGCTCCATCACCTTCAAGAAATGTTCTCCACTGTCATCATCCCCAGCAAAAAGCCCAACCCAAGTCCACTGGAAATGGAGAAGTAAGTGGATGATCCCCATATTCTGATGGGCTTCATCTGGGGCCATGTGGTAAAAGGAAGGGGACTGTTTTGCATCCCTCTCTTCTGGGGCAAACGAACCATACGCCAGCTAAAAAGATTTGTACATATGTATTAGGTGTGTTAGGAGAACTGGTTGACTGCAAGTGACTAACTTTATACAAATATTTTGTGACGGAAACTAGATTTGGCATCTCAGATGGTGGGGGCATAGGATGATTTCTGGAAAATCAGTTGGCTTGCCAGAGACCCCGGTTTGGTGCGGGTTGCCTGATTTGGAGGGGCTCCTTCATTCTGGCCAGCAAACTGGCAGGCAGGGGGTGGCCCTGCCCCCAAGAGCAACCACCCATCCTTCCTCCCTCTCCCTAGGAAGTCTTTAAGCACTGCTGGGGAGAGGCGGGGGCTGCGTGCCTGCATGTCAAGTCCCAAAAAAGACCCTTTAGATGCTGCTGGGGAGAGGTGGGGGACACATGCTAGCACTCCGAGCCCTAAATTCGGGACTTGGCATGCAGGCGCTCACACCCCCACCAGTCCCCAGCAGGGTTGAAAAAGACCCTGTAGATGCTGCTGGGGAGAGGCGGGGGCCTCTGCTCCCCAGAATGATGATGTCACTTTTGAGTGATGCCATGATGCTGAGGACTCCCCACGGCCTCCAGCAATGCCCCCTGGCAACCCTAGAAATGAGTGTCTTAAAAGAATATCTCACTATCACGTGAACACATTGTGTGGCCTTATAATGAGTCAGGCAACTGGTCTAATGGTCAATAATGCTGTTTTTGATTGGCAGTGGCTCTCTAGGCATTTACGTTAAGGGTTGTCACATTCCCTAACACCTGAATTTTTTAACTGGGGATGCCAGAGATTGAGACAGCCGCTTAGTAAGCAAAGCAGGTGCTCTAACCACTTATCCCAGACCTTCCTCACTATTGTGTCCTTGTCATTCTCCTCCTTTGTGTGAAGCAACTTTCTTTGCATTCATTTTTATTGATACTCACGCCCTCTGTCTTCCTTAACACCCCCCCCCAAATCCAAGAAAATCAATATTATAATTTGTCACATCACTTCTAATCACAGATCTTACCTGTGGAATCTTGTAGAGACCTAGGATGTCTGAGATGTGGAAGGAGATATCAGAGTTAAATCCCCCAATGACAGCTATTAGGTTTTTCTGGGTATCACATTCATAGTTAGGTAAATAGCGACGTGATTTATAGAGCAAACCAAGGGTGGTACGGTAGGTCATCTTCATATCAAAGCAGCTATCATAGATGTGGAACCCGAGAGTGATGTTGGGCAAGAATGTGGGGTTTTTGTTGATCTCTTTTACAGCAAACACCAAAGCCAGGATATGCTGGTAGAATTTTGTTGTAGTACTATAAACAGAGATATGAAAACAATGGTATCAACAAAGGAAAAAAGTTTGAGAGATTGGTCTTCTATCATGTATTGGAAGCGGAATCGTGAAGGAGTCTGAATGCAAGCGTGTCAGTATGGTTGTGTGTGTTACTACACACATGTTTGAATGTTAGAAGATGAGGCAGCACAAAGCCTGGCATTTCAATCACAACACTTGCTGAGATATATTTTCAAGTCACTCTTCTATGTCAAAAAATAAACTCTTTTGGTACTCTATCATGAGCCAAAGAACAGTCACACTCTTGGTTTGGGTAAGCTGCAGTGAATAAATGAAAGCACCATACACAGGACAGCACAGAGTTAGAGTTAGCAGAGAGTTACTTGGGCAGTGATTCAGATCAGAGTACTCGAAACCAATGCTCCCTCTAAGCTGTGGAGTCTTGTGAGCAAAAATTCTGCTTCATGAGTGAGCGATTTGGCTGCTGCATACATCAGTTTGCTCTGGAGCCATCCTTCCTGAGCAAAGACAAAAATTGTGAGCTGGAGGCTAAAAAAACCTGTGAGCTAGCTCACACTAACTCAGCTTAGAGGGAACATTGCTCCAAACATGACTGTGTGTTTAAAGTCTGGAGGGTGAATAATGCTTTCTGCTCTCCTCCATCTCAGGAAGAGTTCTTCTTTCTGGATGAAGACAGGCCAGATGGACTACAAAGAAGCCTTAATCAATAATATTCTGAATGTGATTGAAAAAGAGGAACACTGGAGTGGAACAACAGTCTACCTTTCCCCCCCTTTGACTGTCCATATCCTTCTATAAACCAGTGTTAAAATGCAGGGTCAGGCAAAGTGCCCTGCCCAAGAGAAACTTGTTAAAATGCAGGGTCAGGCAAAGTGCCCAAGAGAAACGTAAGAATCCCTTACTATGGATCCCTGTATATCTCCTGAGCTGGGTGTCGACGGAAGGTGATTTCATGCAGATGATAAAATATCTGAGAAACAATTTCACCAATGAGGAGATCTCCAGGCTGGTACCATTCATATGGAACAGGGAGTGGATCCTTCATGTGACACTCGGTGGTCTCTGCTTTGCAGGCAATTGAAGGTAGAAGCAGCAGCAGCACCACTAGTCCCAGCATCCTGCCAGGAATGCAAATCTTCCTTGTGCCTTTTCACACAATCAGCCTTCCTTCTTGAGGCTGCTATGGACAGTGGCTGAGTCTGCAAACCAACTTTCTGAAAGGAAATGGCGTTTCCATGTTAAAATTTCAGCAACAGAAACACCTGCCTGTTAGGAGCAAAAAATGCTCTGATAGCTCATCTGGTTTAAAAAGGTAACATGTGAGGAACCAAATTCATGTTCAGACAGTTCCTCCTTCCAGCTGTCAATAGCTTGATTTTTTTTTTAATAACTATGCTATTACTCTTTCTCAAAGGCCAAGGGAGCTTTGGAGAGGAGATCAAATTACAGTGATTTGGACAATTCCAGTGGGAAATAATTACTTCAGCCAATGGTAACTTTTAGTACCAAACAGGTTAATTTTTTTTGTCTGCTTTGAACACAAGTTTGTTCTGCATCTTAAAGGGAACAAAGGGAGACAGATTCAAAATTGCTATGATGAGCAAAACACGGACTGGAAAATTGACAGGGGGCCAAATCATGGCTGTTTGCCCCGGGGCAAACTAACGCACGACTGTGCGATCAGACTTCCAGTTAAGGTCCCATCAAGGTCCCATGGCTAGGGGGGAGGTGCCGATCACACCACAGGCAAAAAAGCGGGGCGGCACGGCAAACGGGGTTGGTTGGGTGTTTTTTTTTACTTTTTAAAACTGAAGTGTGCGCATGCGCTGTTGGGTGCTTGTGCGCATCCGTGGAGCCTTGGGGGGGGGAATGACCTGTTTGTGAGGGGACATGTGCGGGCGCCGGATGCCACCGGAAATGCGATCAGATGCCCGCCCTTGCCCCGTGGTTTCCAGAAACTAGTACCTCAGAGGTACTAGTTTTTTGCCCCAGATCTTCGGCGGGAAGCCTTGGGTGAGCCACGGGAGCTCTACGCTTCCCAGATGTGGTGGTGAGATCGCGCCCAGAAAATCCACCTATCTTCCATCTCTGTAGTGTGGCTAATGCTCCATGTAACCACAGCTTATGATGAGCAAACATGAAGCCATGACTTTGACAGGGGACCCAATGCAAAGCTTTCTGTATGGGCAGACAATGTGCAGTATATTTAATCAGAAATCTATGTGCTCAAATGAACCAACTCCTTGTCCAGTTTTTTTTTGGGGGGGGGGGAAGAATAGTTTTGTTTACCAAATCCATCCTGTTGGCCACAGTCACTAAAACTGGCTAACAGCTGCCATTCTAAAAGGAAGATCATTGCCCAGATCAATTAGGGGATAGGAAAGAAGCTTTTGGAGACAATAAACTAGGCCTGCTGAGGAAATACTGCCAATCTCAATTGCTCCCCTAAATTTTCTCGTATTGCAGTTGTCCTGCTATGCCCTCTTTGGTCATGGATCCATCAAGGTTGTTTTGCAGAACTTGGGGACAACCAAGGTGAAGGCCACACATTCTGGTTTGCCTAGATATGTTTCTGGATTTTAAGTAGGCAACAGACAGATTAGGGTTGTACAGAGGGTTTGTTGTTGTAGTAGATTGAAAAAGAGATGCTGGAACTCTCAAGATGGAAATAAAGTTTTCAATCCGTATACTGAAAACTCACAAACTTTTAAACATTTTAAAAAAAAATTGTTGAAGAGGTTCTGGAATTTTGTTCCGGCATGTTCCCCCAGAAAAAAAAAGTCCTGGTGGAGCCCAAGATGGGCAAACCTATTTGGCTTGCTTGGTCAAATAATAGATAAGATTGATCTGGAACTCTCTGTCTATGCAGATCTCCACCCTCAAAAGAAACATTTTTAAAATTTATTTATTTCAGTATATTCCTTTAAAATATGGACTATCTGCCATTCTACCTTATAAGAACTCAAGGCTGCTTACAATGTAAATATCAATAAAATATAATAAGATGCATTATATATGTGTTATGAATTAAATATGTCAATGAATTAAAACCATAGTTTAAAATGGACAATAGGCAGAAGAATTAATCAAAATCTGTTATGAATAATCAGTCTCCAAGTGCCTTCTAAAGATCAAGAGTGAAGGGACCAGGCACACCTCCTTGGCTAGGTTGTTCCATAACCATGGGGCTGCCACTGAACAGCCCTCTCTCGTGAACCCATCGGACAAACATGAGGATCAATAAGACAGTCAACAGGGCCACTCCCTGTGAATTCAATTCTTTGGCAGGAATGTATGGAAGAAGATAACCCAATCACAAGCCATATAGAAATGCTAAGAAAGCAAGAAAAAAAGTCACATAGACAGCTAGTGGTCTTTTAAGAGACAATATTTGTGGATAGCTGAAGCTTCACTGGGCCAGAACTTTTCTTATTTAAACAGTAGATGTTTGGCAGGGGAAATGAATCCCAGATGGCATTCACAGGACCTCAGCTGTTTATCCCAATGCAGAATCCCCTCTAGAGACTTACTTGTGCCCAGACTCCAGACACTGAATTGTGAAATACCCTACATGCAGTTGTGAAATGCCCCAAGCAGCCTACTCCTTTCATTTATGACACTTTCTAGTACAACCAAAGAATCACTAGTCTCTTTGGTGCCTGAAAAAACTTCCATTCTTTACTAGCAGTGTGCAAGACATAAAACTGAAAAAAAATAAAAGAAAAATCCTTTATTGGGGATTGAAGGAACTCAGGACACAATGTGGGATTGTTACCTACATTCTAAAGGCTGTTGATGAATGGAAGTAAAAAATCAAAGCAGTGATAATTACGGATCATGTATTTTTTTTAACTTCATTCTTTGGATCTGCAATAATCTTGTGGACTGTATTTAGCTATCACAAAAATCTCAGATAATATGCATCATGATTTAACTCTACAAAATGTGACACAAGTGGTGCCTCCATACTCTTATTTCTTATCTGGGACTTATGTTCCAAGATGCTTGTTTTTATGCAGCATCTAGTGACCCTGACATATATTAAACCACAGGACACACTATTAAATAAATTACATTTTCATGCTGCAGTTAGCAAATGTACATAATGTACAGTACAGTGCAGCCACCATGCTCAGGTGTAAACCATGCTGAGCCAGTTTGGTGTAATGGGTACGAGTGTGGACTCTAATCAGGGAGAACCCGGTTTCATCACCCACTCCTTCATATGCAGCTGTTGGTGTGACCTTGGGTCAGTCATTAATTTTTTCAAGATGTTCTCTCAACGGCAATTCTTGAAAGTGCTCTCTGCCCCACCTACCTCAAAGGGTGTCTGTTGCGGGGTGGAAGAAAAAGGAAAGGGATTGTAAGCTGCTCCAAGACTCTTTTGGCTTATGAAGGGCAAGGTATAAATCCAATATTTTCTTCTTGTTGTTTGGTGTAGTGGTTAAGTGTGCGGACGCTAATCTGGGAGAACCAGGTTTGATTCCTTACTCCTTCACTTGCAGCTGCTGGATGACCTTGGGCAAGCCATAGTTCTGTCAGAGCTGTTCCCTCAAGGACAGTTATCTCAGAGCTCTCTCAGCCCCACCTACCTCACAGGGTGTCTGTTGTGGGGGAGGGGGAGGGAAAGGAGTTTGTAAGCCACTCTGAGACTCCGAGTGAAGGGTGGGGTATAAATCCAATCACTTCTCTTCTTGTTGTAATCCCAATGCCAAAGGGCAAGCAACACATCTACCACACTTATAATGCCCCACTGGATCCTGCCTATCCCTAACCTTATGGGTAATGTCAGAATGTACCACTATATCTCTAATGTTTTTAGTTCTCCTAAAGCCTACAAAAGGAGGAACATCACATCTTGGAATCTCTTCTAAGAAGCC
>NW_015168098.1:65091-74646 GCF_001447785.1 Gekko japonicus
GGGGGGGGAGACTAATATTCCTATGGACAAAATTCATCCACCTACAAAAATCCTCAACCTGTTTTCTACTCCTAAAGACAATAAAAACACCATCAATTATCTCTTGTAGATAAGTATTTCTTCATGAAAGGGGATATGAACTGGATGAAAGATGATCTCTTTCTTAAGTGAAGACAGATATAATGGAAGTAATGGCTATGGAGCAGTCACTTAAGGATTCTTGTTCAGGGAATGTATTTGACAATCATATGGAGATTAGTGTTAGGAATTTTGAATGTAAAGTTAAGGAGCTGAAAAAATTTAATTGTGACCTTAGAGATTATGCGCAGGGCAAGGTGTACAATTGGTAGTCAGCTTCTACAGCCTCTTTGGCCTGGAAGAGGTGCTGCAAATCACCTGGATCAGCAAAGGAGGGATGAGAGTGGACGCACTGCTGCCTACAGTCCATCATTATAGGATGCAGCCCATCCCCCCCCCGGATGCATTGGTGATACAACTGGGCAAGAAAAACCTGGAGGACTGCAAGGCTTAGGCAGAATTGTGGACACTATGGGTAGAGCTCCCACCCATGACCATCCTCTGGTCAGACTGGCTGGAGTGGCACTCATGGTGTGGGGCCAACTGCCATGAAAGGGTCAACAAGGCAAAGAGGAAAATGACCAACAGGCTGGGAAAGATCATGGAGGCCATGAGGGGAGGTGTCAGAGAATTTGATATATGGACATCTCACACCAGTTGGAGGCCCTGTTTCGGGCTGACAGCATTCACTTGTCTCCATGGGGATGGACATCTGGCTACATGGGGATAGGTATGGTCTATGGACTTGGCTGCAGCTGTAGGTGTGTTGGGATCTGTTTTAGGGAAATGGCAGCTCTTGTGGTGGCAGCAGCATAGGGCTAGACTCATTTTAGGAAAACCATCCTGCATGCCCATTTTCCCTGCATTTGGGGATCCCCTTGAGGAATATTGGAGTGAGGGCTCTCAAGGGGCATGCCCAGCTTAGGGGCTGCCAAAGGGTTACCGATGCAATTGTCCATGTCTGTAAAAAAAAAAGATGAAGAAGGACCATCACAGTAGTGGTTGACATGACATTGCATATGCACAGGTTTCATGACTGTATTTCATGTGAGAACAAAGTGGAACACATTATTCAAGTTTAATTTCTACTGCTGATGCTCATTTTTGTTGTAGTCCAAACCACTAGCTTAGTAGCTTACACTGATAACGATACATAGAATGGAATAGATCTTTGTTTTACTAGATAATATAGGATGTACCTTCAACCGTGGAAGAAATAAGAAATACTTTTAGTATATGAACAAATAAATGTGTGACTGATGGCCTATAGCAAAGTTTGTATATAGTGAGAAAATGTGATTTTTGGATATTCTCAGTAGACTGGGAAATGTTTAAACCATAGTTTAAAACTGACAATAGGCAGAAGTAGGGCTTTGACTTCTAATTCTTGCCTCCAAGCAACATTCAGGGTGAACATTGACACCCGAGAGTTCTCCCGCACTTCTTTTGTGAGTGGGATAAACACTTTACTCTCCCTCCTTTGTTTCTTCTTGTTTGCCTTACTCAAAGTTAAACCAGGACTTATAATTCCTTGATTCTCCCTTCCATCTCATGGAGTCTGATCAGCACCTGGTATTTTTGGCCACTGTGTGACAGAGTGTTGGACTGGATGGGCCATTGGCCTGATCCAACTTTGGCTTCTGTTATGTTCTTATATTTTTATTAGCTTAGGAAATGAGATAACTATGGATTTGGCACGGAGTAAAAATGCAAGTGGAGGAGAAATTGTGAGATGCAGGTTTAAAGGCAGGGTGGAGTTCAGTTTTGTGACCGCTTTGTAACATTGATGGAAGTGCAGAACTGGAGCTTTTGTACCATCAATGAATCTATTCTAGTTTTTTGAGGAAGTCCTGGAAGGTGCTGATTTTGACTCTTCAAAGGCCCACTGTGATGTGATTTCTTAGACATTTTGCAAGGTTCGGCCATTTTCATCCAGCAGGACTTCAAGATCATTTTTTACAAGTATGGATCAAGATGATGATGAAGAAGAAGAGATTGGATTTATAATCCGGCCTTCACTACCTGAAGGAGTCTCTCTTGATAACTGCCCTTGAAAGAACAGCTCTGAAAAAAACTTATGACTGACCCAAGGTCACACCAGCAGCTGCATCTGGAGATGCAATTGTCCATGTCTGTAAAAAAAAGATGAAGAAGGGGCTCTGATAGCTGTGGTCATGTATGATTACCCAGCTGGGTTGATGGAGTAGTTAACGTACCCATTATAAAGGAACATCTTGAAAAAAGCTATCCTGCAGTGTGCTTCCTGTATCCAAATGATCTGATCAACAGTTAGTCTTTGGCAAATACCCCCTTATGGGCAAATTTCTCAAGAAAGTGGTGGTTTTATACCCACACAACTTCTTGAATGTGATGCGTTACCATGATCCTTTTCTAACAAAGCTTTTACTAGGCTTTCAATATGAAAATACTTTTTGTCTCCCTGAGCTATGATCTCCACTGAAAGAGAGAGATGGGTGAAGGTGAACCAAAGCCGCCCTGACCCTGCTTTGTCAGCCAGGGTGGGGTATAAATCTAATAAATAAGTAAACTGAACGAGTCTTCTTTTCATTCCATAAATTTTTTTATGAACAGATCATCTTAACTAATCCTGATTGGTGATGCATTGTGTCACCTACCCTTTTGGTTTGAAATCTCCATTTCTGGGCAAGGCACACAATCGTAGCAGCAAAATGCCTTTCCTTCTATCTTTTTCTTATGAGAGCCAGGGTTGCAGTAATCGTTGCACACAGAAAGGGGCACCACCTATTGAAAAAGTGGGAAGGAAGTTTAGGAAGGAAGACATTAGGTATTATTGTGCATCAGCAGAGTTGTGAAGAAACAAGTGTGCAGGATTGACCAATCGGGTGTGCATTATGAAATTCACAACCATACTAACGATTATCTATTGATTGTTCCATAAATATACCAGCTCAAAGGATGACATGTTGGCTGTGGCCTTTATGGACCTTAGGTCCCGGTCACAGAAGTTGCCATGGGATACTCACGGATGCTGGGCGGGTTTTACGAGCATGATCAAATGGGCACATCTGGCAAGCGTCATGCACCCATAGCTAACCCGTCTCATCCGGTCAAAGATCCGGGGTTAAAAAGGTACCTGTGAAAGTCCACTATCAAACACTTGTGATGGGCCACAGATGGACTTCCTCCATCTGATTGCTCCAGTGCGCTCCTCTTGCCGCATTGAAGCATGCCGGAAACACGCGCAGCCGGAAACAACCCCAGTCCGCTACTGCGGCATCGGATCAGGTAGTGGAGGATTAAATTGCAGTGGCACAAATAACTATGCCTCCTCCCTGTGTTATCTGGCCCATGTGACCGGGGCCTTAGACTACCCTCGACCCAGTATCTAGGCAGAGATTATGGGATAAACTGAAGAAATTGTCTATTGACAAATGTCTCCTATTTTGCGTCAACAATTATATTGTCAGTTTACAACTCAAATGAGATGTGGTCCATCTGGTGAACTAACTGGAGTATTGCTCCAAAGAGGGCCAAACTATTACTGCTTCTAAATCAAAGGTCCTTCTCTTTAGTAAAGAGAGAGAGACCGAGAGAGAGAGGTGGGCAGTTGCAGATCACCCTATGGAACAAATAGAGCAATTTAAGTATCCAGGGCTTATATTTCAAATGAATATTTGTTGGAAGGTGCATTTGACCTCTTATAAGAACAGCCATGCGTACTGGGAAGCCTATATTGAGATTTTATTATTCCTTTGGGGTTCAATATGTTCCTGCAGCAGTTAAATCATGTAATGCTAAAGTTATTGGGCAATTATTGTATTCTGCAGGGATTTGGATTAGTGTGGTGACAGATAATATTGATGGACCATTGCTATGATTTTTATACAGTATCCCAGGAACTCTGAAATATGTGGCAGGAATAGCTTGGAGAACTGAGATTGGGGAGAAGTCTTTTGAAGCAAAGGCTTGGTGGAGAGCATTTAATCTGAAAAGTAGGATTTTGGAATCAAATCCAGAATCAAGTCCTCTTGGTTTAGGTATGCTAGATCATCATCCAAGTGACTGGGTCGAATACTTGGAAATTAAATTATACATCTGGGCATTACCAATGATATGATAGAAACTATAAGTCGTTGTGAATTGAGTCAGTCAATTAAAAGACATTTGAGAGACCCTGATTATAAGAGAATGTTGGTTAGAGCACACAGAGTATGTTCTTCATTTTCAGTTGGTATTCTTCCCCCAATAAAAATGTGAAACTAACAGTTTGAATTGTCTCTTCCAAATTACAAGCATGGATGGCTTCAAGAGAGAATTAGATAAACATATGGAGCAGAGGTCCATCAGTGGCTATTAGCCACAAGGTATAGATAGGAACTCTCAGTCTGGGGCAAGGAATGTTCTGTATTCTTGGTGCTTGGGGGGGCAACAGTGGGAGGGCTTCTAGTGTCCTGGCCCCACTGATGGACCTCCTGATGGCACCTGGTATTTTTGGCCACTGTGTGACATAGTGTTGGACTGGATGGGCCATTGGCCTGATCCAACATTGGCTTCTCTTATGTTTTTATGTTCTTAAGTTATAGAAGGGCATTTATGCTTGTCCATTTGAACTCTGTGCCATCGGCATTTCTCTTAGGAAGACTTAATGGTATTTTGTACTCAAACTGTGGATGTGGTACTAACCAAATTGACTCTATAGGTCATATTCCTTTGGATTGCCCTGGTTTTTTTTCAGATTTGAAAGTTCTTTCGAGGTTTAGTGACTAAGAGATGAAAATAAACAAATAACTTCTTGTGGCCAAATTGTTGGCCCCGTAGTAAAATTGCATTGTAATTGAGGATGCAAATCTTAGGTTTCCCTTTTAGTGTGTGATACTCAGTGTTAATGACTTTTGTAACAAAAAGAGTAATTAAGATAAAGATATTTGGCATTTTTAAGCTACATATCTCACTACTGTTTGAATGCAGTAAGCGAGATATAATAAAAATAATAAAAATAAGTTCCTGAACTAACCACATGAAAACTGGAGTTGCCTCTGAGAAGACCGAAATACATACCTCTTCAAAAATTGTTTGCCACACTATCATTCTCTCATGGATGATAAATTTTTGTCTTTCAGCAGCACTGGCATCTACCCTTCCAATGTTCACTCTCTGGAGGGACTTGTTTGGGAATGTGATTAGGTTCATTATATCAAATCCACCTTCCATTTCCCATTTATCATTAAAAGACAATCTTTCTCCAGCTGAGTTGTTGAATGTAATGCCTTGAAGAAAGGAGTGGACCTTGTTGAAAGGGGACAACAAAACAACGTATTAAACTCTGGCTGTTGAGCTATACCAGTGTTACACATTCATGTCAGTTCCGAGAGATCTAGACTGCTGATGGTTATTTTTCATGTGAAGGTCAATGTATCTTTCCCTCCATACTCCAATTATCACAAGAACAAACAAACAAAACAAAACAAAACAAAAATGCTGCCACAAAATCTTATCTTTATTACTGAACCAGTTGGGGAAAGCAGAATATTGTCTCATCTTATAATAACACAGTGATGGCAACAGAGAGATTTCTTTGGGTCAACCTTACCTGCCAAGGCTGGAGATCTTGAAGTTCCATTATTTTACCACCACCACTTGCCCTGTGACTGACTCTGGATGAGTATATGACATGAAGAGCATGTGCTATGGCATAGACTGCATTGTAGATGCTGTAGCTGTGACCAGTCATGCTCATTTCAAAAAGGGACCCAGGAAGTCTCTCCAGCTTTTCCTTCAATGTACATGTTTCACTGCTGTCTATTGGGTTCTGGGGATTGGGATAGAAACAGTCAAAAGCTTGCTCCCAGAAGTCCTTGAGAAAACCATTTCCTTGCTTCTCATAATGCTTTATTTCTTGAAGGAAGTTCTGGAATCCATGAAGCTCATTTGAGTGAATTGTGAAGGAAATGGCCCCATGGAAGAACTCAAAATCCCAGTCCCTCTGAAGGCTACTTAGTGCAAAATCAACTTGTGGTGTCATAATCCACACTTTTCTCAATGATACGTCTTCCTTATAACTGGGATTGGTTAGAAGTATATAAGTGCTAAGTAATATGAGGACCATTGAATCTCCATAGAGAATAAATGTATTGGCTTGGCTGTCTCTAAATGGTAAATATGTATTTACAAGAAAATCATCGAGAAAATCAAAATCATTCCAACTGTTTTTGTTAGGAATGATCTGTGTCAAAGCCAAACAGATTCCATTTTGAGAAAGCAGTTGCTCCAGGACTTTGAAGAAATGTTCTCCACTGGCATCATCCACCACAAAAAGCCCAACCCATGTCCATTGGAAATGGCGAAGTAACTGGATGATCCCCATATTCTGATGGGCTTCATTTGGAACCATGCTGTAAAAGGAAGGGGACTGTCTTGCATTTCTCTTCTCTGTGGCAAATGAACCATATGTCAGCTAAAATGAAGTATACACATGTGTCAGAAATGTGTTACAAGTACCACTTGAGTACAAGTAACCACATGAATGTTTTGTGAAGGGGATTTAGATTTGGCAAGAGTTAAAATCAAAGACTCTTCTGGTCGATTTATCTCAGATTGTGGGTATATAGGACAACTCCTGTGGGTCTCCAAAAAGCATTGCACATTATCTATGAATAGATGGATTTCCCTTATACTGAGCCAGACACCCAACCATGTGTGGTATTGTGTACTCATATTCAAAGCAACTCTCCAGGCATTCCGACTGAGGTCCTTCACAGCAGCTGGATTTCCCTTATACTGAGCCAGACACCGAATCATGTGTGGTATTGTGTACTCATATTAAAAGCAACTCTCCAGGCATTCCGATTGAGGTCCTTCACAGCACCTACTACTTGACCCCTTCAACCAGAGATGCCAGGGATTTATCCTGGGTGTTTTTGTTAGGAAAGCAGATGATATACCACTTAACTCCAGCCCTTCTTGACTGTCTTATCATTGTTATTTTCCTCAGTTGTGTGAAGGAACTTTCCCCCCTATTTTTGCATTTGTGTGTCTGTGTTCATGCATGCTCATGCGCGCCATTTTTGCATTTGTGTGTGGGTGTGCATGCATGCTCATGCGCGCCGTGCCTGGCAGTCATGGAGACCTCTGGTGAGTCCTACTGGGGCATGGAGAATGTTCAGAAAAGTAACTTGATACCCTGCCTCTGACTCCTGTCCCCTGGTGTTCTTCAGAGGTCTCCCATCCAAATACCTGCCAGGGTCAGCCCTGCTTAGCTTCCAAGATCTGATGGGATCGGGCTTGCCTGGGCTATCCAGGTCAGGGTCTGAAGGAGCTTTCTTTCTTTTTAATTGGTTCTTTTCAGACATTCACATCTCTCCATCTCTCTTAACCCCAGCAAAACTCCCAGAAAAGAAGAAGAAGAGAAGAAGGGATTGGATTTATACCCCACCCTTCACTTGGAGTCTCAGAGTGGCTTACAAACTTCTTTCCTTTCCCCTCCCCACAACAGACACCCTGTGAGGTAGGTGGGGCTGAGAGATCTCTTTCAAGAACTGCCCTTTCAAGGACAGCTCTTGTCAGAACTATGGGTTGCCCAAGGTCATCCAGCAGGTGCAAGTGGAGGAGTGGGTAATCAAACCCAGTTCTCCCAAATTAGAGTCTGCGCCCTTAACCACAACACCAAACTAGATGAAGTTTGTTAAATTACTTCTTCTAATCACAAATATTACCTGTGGAATCTTGTAGAGACTTAGGATATCGGACATGAGAAAAGAGATATCAGAACTCATTCCCCCAATGACGGCCATCAGGGTTTTATGGGCATCACATTCATAGTTAGGAAAATATTGATGTGATTTATAGAGCAGATCAAGAGTGGTGCGAAAGGTCATCCTCATATCATAGTAGCTGTCACAGATGTGGAACCCGACAGTGACATTCGGCAAGATTCTGGGATTTTTGTTGATCTCATTTACAGCAAATGCCAAGGCCAGGACGTGCTGGTGGAACTTGGTCACCATACTGTAGACAGAGATACGGAGATATGGAGACAAAGATACCAACAGATAAATTGTTTGAGAGGTAGGCTTTTTTTATCATGACTTAGAACAGTAATTGTGAAGGAGTTTGAACATGTGTGTGTTTGTCCGTGTCTATGACTATGCACATGTCTGAACACTAAAAGATCATGCAGCACACAGCCTCATATTTCAAAAATGGCACTTACTCTTATGTATCATAGCTTCGCTGTTTTCTTACTCTATCATGGGCCAAGAGAATAAAGGAAAGCCTACACAAGACAATGCAAAACGTAGAGGTGAGCAAGAGTTACTGAGGCAGTCACTTAAGTAAGCACTATATTCTCTTTTGCCCACTGTACCCCAGTCCAAGGGCTAACTTTTTAGCAGGTATTTTATCTGGTTTAGTGTATACATAGTTGAGGATCAAATCTCCTTTTTGCTATCTGACATTGATGCATATGTTTCTTACAAAGGCCCTGGTCACACGGGAGGTTTTGCCCTGCAAGTGGGACAGATGGGTGGGTGCATCAAATGGGCGTGATCACACCGCAACATCTGGGAAGCGGAGCGCACCCGTCCCCAATCCGTCCTTTCTGGACGAAACTGTGCATAAAAAAAAAACTAGAAAACAGTACTACCTACCTGAAACTCCGCAGTGACGGCGGCCATGGGATCACTGGCGCGCCCATCTCTCACAGCATTTGAGGCTCCCGGCCAAAACTTTGCATGCACGCCCATGCGCAGCCGGCTGCCTTGCTCTCCGTTCCGTGGCTCCCCCCCCCAAGGCATCTGATCATGCCAGGGAGCAACTGCGTGGCCGCTCGGGGGATCTGTCTGATCCTGCCGCCGCATGTCTCTTTTGGTGCAGCTCAAAAAAGCTGCACTTTGGCCGTGCCTCCCCCCCTCCTGTGTGACAGGGGCCAAAGTTTCATTATTTGCCCTTGCTGCAAAGAACATATGCTCCAAGGTGGCAACAGGAAGAGGCATTATCTAGGTATTAGTACATTAGTATCTAGATATTAATTAGTATTAATAAAATAGTATTAAATTAATCACATTTTGCGACTCCCTTTCGGTACTTCCGTATATTCTGATATTAGCCTATAGCTTGTTCATAATCTGTATTTTTATTGTTGAGAGTTTTGTAACTTTGTAACGGACAATGGCTAATTACAATAAACTGAACTGAAAGAAGAAGAAAAAGAAAAACTGAACACTTAAGTTAGCATGTTACAAGTTAGTCCCTGTCGATGCAAACTTAGATAGTGTGTTACTGCTTTCAGATGCCTTCCAGAACAGGAAGAATTCTTCTTTGTGGATGAAAATAGGCTGGATTTACTGCATAAAAAGCCTGAATACAGAAGATCCCAAATGTCACTGAAAAGGAAGAGCACTGAGGTGGAACTGAAATCCACCCTTCTCTTCTAGCATCCATTTTCTTTGAGCATCTTAACATAAACCTATGTTAAGATGTAGGGTTAATATATATATA
>NW_015168098.1:74698-109440 GCF_001447785.1 Gekko japonicus
TATATATATATATTATGTACTGCATATATATATATATATATATATCCAAAAGGAGACTTCAACAAAGTGAAATGCACATATAGTCAGGAATGTATCTATTCATATAATAGATCATAGGAAAATACAGAAGCCACCAAGATCCATAAAAGGAAAAATACAGAGTTCAGAGTAGATAGCCAACACTTTTTCTAGGTAGTTTTCAGTGTTTTAAACTTCTGGTCCTTCCTCAGGAACAAAGAACAACTATTGGAAGTCTCATTCCATTTCCTTATAGGACAATACTATTCAGTTTCTTTAACATAGGGCAAGGTCTCCTAAACTTTAGTGAGGACCTCTCAAGGCTGCTTCTATGTAACAGGACCAAAAAATAATAATTCCTTACTGTGGCTCCCTATGCAACTCCTGAGCTGGATGTTGTCTAAAGTCTATTTCATGCAAATGGTAAATTATCTGAGAAGCAATTTCACCAATGAGGAGATCTCCTGGCTGGTACCACTCATGGGGAACAGGGAGGGGATCCTTCATGCTACATTTGGTGGTCTCTGTTTTGGATGCAATCAAAGGCAGAAGCAGCAGTAGCAGTCTTAGTTCCAACATCCTGGCAGCAATGTGCACCTTTTCCGTATCTTTTCACAGACTCATCCTTCCTTCCTAAGGTTACCTTGGATGGCAGCTGAGTCTGCCAATAAATGTTCTAAAAGGAAATGCCTTTGCTATGGTAAACATTTCTGCAACACAAATGCATGTCAGTTCAAAGAGAAAATCCTATGATGGGATACCTGGCTTGAAAAGGCAAAATGTGAGGGCTCAGAATTATGTTCAGAGACGACCTACATCTAGATGTCTACCCTCAATGGTTTTGAAACAATTTTGAAGCTGATTACTTTCTGGAACTTTCTGAAAGGCTGAGAAACATCTGAAGAGGAGATCAAATTACAGTGATTTGGACAGTTCCAGGGGGAAATAATTTCTTCTGCCAACAACATCTGAAAAGTTTGGTAGCAAAAATGTTTTATTATTTTCTGCTCTGAGCACAACTTTGTTCTGGTCTTTAATGGGAGCAAAAGGAGGCTGGCAGAACCCTGGCTACATAGATTCCTCTCCACATACACACACACACACACACACACACACACACACACACACACACATATTCAAATGGGGAGTTGAGGAGGGATTCATCTCAATAACCCTGGCTACATAGATTCCTCTCCTAAATTTGTGTGTGTGTGTGTGTGTGTGTGTGTGTACACACACACACATATATACACATACATATTGTTGCACCAACTGCTTTATCTACAGCTGTGCTTCAAACTAGCAAACACCTGTTGTTGCTCGGGACTCCAGTGAAATTGGGTGTCCTTCTTTAGCAAAGCGTAAAGAGGTCACACTTTGTCTGCAAAGGCTTCAATGAAGTTGCGGAAGACGTTAAAGGTACCCAAGAGTGCTCTGAGTGATGGCACATCAGTAGGGGCAGGCAAACGAGAGATGACTTCCATTCTCTGCATGTCTGGGGCTCTGCCGTTGGGTCCTAATGCTAGTCCTAGGTATTTTACATTTGATTGAACGAGTTGCGCTTTTTCGCGGCTGGCCTTAAAGCCAGTGTCTCTTATAAGAGTCATAACCTCCTTGGTTATGTCTGTGACTTCTTCTGCAGTGGGGGCGTCAATAAGAATGTCATCTACATACGAGAGCACGTGAGCTCTTGACCCGGGTTTCAAGCGTTCCCACATTTGCACAACGTGTGCGTGGTAAATGCTGGGGCTGGAGTGAAAACCCTGTGGTGTACTTTTGAAAACGAACTGCTGGCCATGTAAGTTGAAGGCAAACTTGTACCAGCAGGACTCATGGAGTCTGATTGAGTGAAACGCATTAGCCAGAACGATTACACTGTAGTACCGGGATCCAGCGGCAATGGCGGCTAGGATATCATTGTATTTGGCCACAACTGGGGCAACCAGAGGGGTCACCGCGTTGAGGGCTCTGAAGTCCACTGCTATTCTCCACGTGACTCCATCTGCTATAAGGATGGGCCAAAGTGGGGTGTTGCACATAGACTGCATAGGGATTATGACATCCCAATGGATAAGTCCTTGTATTGTTTTGGCAATTCCTTCCTCAGCTTCTGCCAGATACTTGTATTGTTTCTGAGGCTTTGGATCATTTCCCTTGATGAGTACGCATGTATCCTTAACTGTGCCACACTCAGCTTTGTCTTTGATCCAGATTTCCAGAAATTCTTCCTCCCACCTGTCCTCTGCTATAGGAGTGAGGGGTAGGGGTGTTTTTAGAGCTCCACAGCGATGTACTGCATTGACCTCGCGGGGTGCCCCTGGGATTTGTCACAGGAAGCCATTCGCCAAGTCAATGGTCAGGCTGTGTTTTTGAAAGAAGGGCGCTCAGAGAATGCCATCGTCCTCTCCGTGATTGCAGCAGGCACTGACCCTAGTGGAAAGTGTACCCAATGTGAGGGGGATGCTCTTCCAGACCTGGTCTTTGTGTGTGCCTCCCGCGAAACCAGAGAGAGAGACATGTGTCCCAGATGGCTGGCCCCTCTCTGCAAAGTGTGGTCTCAAAATGTTAGTGGCAGCACCAGTGTCAACAAGAAAAGTCGCAGGGGCAATGGTCCCTGGAGCCCCGATCCCTGAGTTTATGGTTGGCCTACCCCAACGGTCTGGCTGGAACTTTGCCACGACTCCTTGGGGGAGACTTTGGTGCTCCGAGCGTCCCTATTCCATGGCCAAGATCATTTCCATGAAGGGATTGGTCCCGGCTGGTCGTGTCGCAGCTAAGGAGGACCGCGTCTGGCTGATCATGGAACTCATCCATGTTGTAGCCTCTTTCCTTCAGTCGCATCCAGGCATGTCAGCGCAGAGGGTTCCCCTTAGTGTGGGGGCCTCCTGCATTCTGGCCCTGTCCCAGACTGCCCTGAAAGGGTTGTCCTTGCACCTGCGGCAGAAAGCCCTGCGGTGCGTTAGAGGTATTTGGGTTGCTCTGCTGACCTGAGAACCCTTGGTAAGGTCCGTGTTGCGGTACCTGGTCGTAAATTGGTAGGGGTGGGGCAGAGGGTTGGGGGTGCGCCTGCACAGGAGCGGGACCATAACGGTGTCCCATTCTCCCTCGGTACGTGCCTCCACCTCTCTGATTGCATCTCCCATTTCTCCTGTCATAAAAACTGCCCATGAACTTTCCATATTTGCTTCCAGGTTCTCCCGTGGGACTGTCTTGGGAGTAATGGTTTGGTCCATTATTGGCATAGGTAACTGCCATAATGGTAGTTTCTTCCTTGTCCTTGTCTCTTCTGTTTCCTGTTTTAGGGGTTTTAAAATTTCCAGATCCTCTTAGAAGTGTTAAAATTTCCAGATCCTCTTAGAAGTGTGGCCACTCTCCTTATTCTGGCTTCCAGTTCGGGCCAAGTTCCCTGTGTGGGGTCAGAGATGTTCAAGGCTAGCTGGGTTTGCCCATTAAAGCCTTTGATTAATGCGTCCCAGAAGGCGGGCACGTCAAAGTTTGGGGGGTTGGTAGTTGCATCGACCTTATTTGAAATAAGTCCTAAAAGTTGTTTTGGGGCCATATAAGTCTCTGGGTCTTCGTTAGCACTTTGTTTCTCCAGGAAGAATATGACATTCAGGCTGGAGTTTGGGTTCAGGTAGGTGAGAACTTGTCTCATCCACTGAATCTGGGTTCCGTCCATCAGATTCCCTGCTGAAATGGCAGTGTTAATGGCTGCTAGGCTAGCTCTGGTGGCACACCAGCGCACTAGCAGTGTTAGGTCCTCTCCAGGTAAACCGACATAGGCGGTGGTGGCCGTTGTGAGCCACTGTACGGCATTCTCTCGACTGTGAGAGCCTAGTTCTTCTGATATTGCTTTGACTTCCTCTGGTCACCATAGGTGATTCTCTGTTATAGTCTTAGTAGTGGTTTTGTTGCCAACCTTAACAGTCTGAGTGGTGGTATTGATAGGATTTATGGGGAGGGGTCTTTGAGGATCGACTGCCTTCAAAGATTTCACCTGCTCTTCTTGGTCTGATTCGCTGCCATATAGGTCTATTAAACCTTCTGGGTGAATGGCGGATATGACCGCGCGCTGTAGTCCCAGTTGTCCCTTAAGGGATTCAATCTCTTTGTGGCAGGAATCATGGGTCACAAGTTCTCTTTTTGCATGGCTCTGTTCAGCGAGGTAGCGAGCTGCTGATTGTGTGGCTGCTAGTTCCACGGTGATTTTAGCTAAAGCTGTCTCTGCCTGTGTTGCTCTTTCCAAGGCTTCCGCGCTTGAGTGTTTAGTCTCTTGCATGGCATCTGCCAAGCTTTGTTTTTCTATAACTAAATTTACTCTTTCTGCTCTCATCCGGTATAATTCCTCATCATTGGATTTTTATAGTTCTCCTATGTTTTCCTCAAAATCATTCTTTTTCTTTTCTAATAAGGTCTCATAATAGTTCCGTTGGGAATCAAGCCCATGAACATGTTCGGATCTCTGTTTCTCCACTTCCGATTGCACTTTTTCAATATCATCCTTTTTTGTTTTCTTAGAAAGGAGCACTAGAAAGCAAGACAGAAAGTCATACAAACAACTACTGATCTTTAAATAGATGTCATTTGGGATAGCTGAAGCAACACTAGTCCAGGACTTTCCTTGTCGAATTCTGAGATGTTTGACAGGGGGGAATGAATCCCAGATGGCTTTCACCAGGCCTCAACTATTCCTCTTAATGCAGAATCTCCTTTAGAGTTTTACTTGTATCCCAGATTCTGGGCATGGAATTGTGAAATGGCCCATGTGCAGTTGTGAAATGACCCAAGCAACCCATTCCATTCATTGCTGGTAAGTCCCAAGAATAAATAGTCTCTTCAGTACCTGAGACACATTAACCCTGCAGGGTTTTTTTTAATTCTTAACTAGCAATGTGCAAGAAATGCAAAGAAAATTCATTTATTTGAACAGCTGATAAGGGAAATTCAGGCCACAATCTAGGATCATTACCTACATTCTAACTGCTGTTGATGAATATAAGCAAGAAAACACAACACTGAAAAATAATTACTGATCACAAAATGATTTTTATTTTATATTTTAAAAAAGATTCTTTGGATCAGTCACATTTTTGTATTTCCTTAGAATATGAACACAATGCTGAAATAACCCAAATAATTGTTGGCATATGTCCAGTCTCTCTCTCTCCCCCCTCTCCCTCTCTCTCTCTCTCCCCCTCCCTCCCTCTCCCTCTCCCTCTCCCTCTCTCCCTCTCACTCTCTCTTCCTCTCTCATTTTAAAGTAAGATACTTGGAATCACAACCATTCTTAATGTTGTCTCCTTATTACTATCTCTTTCCTGTTTAGCTCAGGTCTCAACATAATGATGTAGCATTTGGGGGAAAAGATACAGCTCAGTAAGCCAGCACTAGACACCAAGATAGAGAAGATCTCCACAGCTACCATGTATTTCCCTTTGGTGGTCATATATGTTGGAACAAAAGAAAGCCAAACACTGCAAAAGATCAGCATGCTGAAGGTAATGAACTTCGCTTCATTAAAACTGTCAGGCAACTTCCTGGCTAGAAAAGCCACAGTCAAACTCATGATGGATAGAAGCCCCATATATCCCAGAACAATGCAGAACATGAGAACAGACCCTTCATTACATTGCACTATGATGTGTTCAGCCAGTGACAGTGTATCAAAATCTGGGAATGGTGGCGTGGTTGTTAGCCACACCACAGAAATACATGCTTGGATGATGAAACAGGAAAGAACCACTGAAATATTCAGCCGTTTCCCCACCCACTTCCTCATGCTGGACCCAGGGTTGGTGGCCATGAAAGCTACAACCACAGTGATGGTTTTGGCCAACACACAAGGTATAGCCACTGAGAAGATCATGCTGAAAACAGATTGTCGGAGGAAGCAGGTCACCTTTTCTGGTTTTCCAAGGAATAGCAAAGAAGAGAGAAAGCAGAGCAGGAGAGCAATAAGAAGTATGTAGGTGAGACTCCGATTGTTGGCTTTGACAATGGGGGTGTCTTTGTATTTAATGAAAATGCCTAACACGTTGATTGTGATAAAAGCTAAAGATACAGCTATGGAAGCCAAACTAATTCCTAAAGGTTCTTCAAAAGACAGGAAACTTATTGTTTTGGAAAGGCATCCATCTTGGTTCTTGGTTGGATATTGATCACTCTGGCATTTGATGCAATCATCCATGTCTGGGGGGGGGAGAAAGATGAGGAGGGACGATTAAAGTGGTAGTTGATATGAAATATTAGTTTCATGACTGTATTTTACATGGAAGCAATGTTGAAAACATTATACATTTCAATTTCTACTGCCAAAGCTTGTTACAGTATCCCTCCAAATAGCTAACTTTCCTTGCAGTGGTTATTATGATGATTATTACTATTGTTATGGCCATTGTTCTTCCTATTTGTCTATATTGATCTTAGCTATTTGATCTTTATGCTGATGTAAAATGGTTTTTGTCTCTGAGTTGCACCCAAGGTGAGCATTTAAAAGTGTGAATGCTCCCCCAGTATGATGGTGAGTGAAACACTTCACTGCCTCTCTTTCACTCCTTCTCGTTCTCTTTACTCAGAAGTAACCCAGGACTGATCATTTTTCAATACCCCCTCCCTTCTCACAGATCCCATTCAGCCCTTTTGTTTGCTCAGAAAATGAAGAAATGATAGATTCAGCATTCCGTATGAATGGAAATAGAAAAAAGACATGACAACTCAGGTGAAAGTCTGGGTGAATGTCAGTTTTATGACTACTCTGTGACACTGATACTAATGCACAGTAAAAACTTTGTGGTCATCAGTTTCCCCTAGGTTTTGAGGAAGTCCTGGATGATGCTGATTCTGACAATTCAGAGGGTACACATTTTGCAGGTACAGTCATTTACATCCAGTTGACAGTTAAAGTTTGGAATTATACCTGCAGTCATACGGGATTACCCAACTGGGTAATGAAAGTACCCACAAAGTAGTTAAAGTACCCCTAAAAGAAGCAATCATCTTGAAAAAAAATGGAATACTGCAGTGTCCTTCTTGCACCCAAATGATATGATCAGTGATTGGAAATTGGAACATATACCTTTCTGGTCAAATTGCACAAGGGTATGTTGACTTTATACCTCCAAGCTTCCTTATTGGAGATACATTACAATTTATTAAAAGATTTTGGATCTGAAACTACTTCAGCCTTCATAATGGATGCCCTTCTCTAAATGAGAGATGAGTGAAAGCAACCCTGATGATGCTCCTTTCAGGCCCATCAACTTGACACTGATGGCACTGGTATTTCTGGCCACTGTGGGATACAGAGTGTTGGACTGGATGGGCCTTTGGCCTGATCCAACATTGGCATCTCTTATGTTCTTATGACACCTGAATCATTTGAATTAACCCAGACTGCTGATATATCACATCCAACTACCCTTTTGGCTTGAAGTCTGCATTTCTGGGCAAGGAACACAATCATAGCAGCAAAACGTCTCCCCTTCCTTCTTTTTCTTTTGAGAGCCAGGGTTGCAGAAATCATTACACACAGAAAGGGGGGCCACCTATTGAAATAAATGAAAGGAATTTAGGATGGCAGACATGAGACATTATTATGCATCAGCTGTGGTGTGAAGAAACAAGTGATCAAGATTGTGTTTGCTATGGTCAGTTTATACTTCTCCAATTGCAGTACCTGTCTTTATGGATCAGGAATATTTGGGGTGTAGAGAAAGCAAGCTGACTATTCAGCCCAGTATCTCCTCCCAGAGAAGATCTAGATTTGAGTCCAGTAGCACTTTAGAGACCAACACAAATTTGGGGGGGGGGTATGTGTTTTCAAGAGTCTAAGTTCCCTTGATCAGGGAGAGAGTTTTCCCATGACTGCCATATAAAAGTACCAAATTTTAATGACAGCATCATGAAAAAATATTTCTCAGTATCTCACATATCTGAAAAATATAATGTTGGCTTCAAATGTTGTAAAGAGTAGAGATGTTTGGCAATGTACAAAGCTATACCTCATAAGATTTTGGATGCAGACTGTGGTCTGTCATGACCATTCACTCCCATCTAACAAACAAAAAGACCAAAATAGGCGAGAAAGTGAAAACAAAATTCTGAGTTAGCCACCCAAACAGTGAGAGTAGCCCCTGAGAAAATTTGAATAAATACCTTGTTAAAAATGGTTTGCCACACAATCATATTGTCGTGAATTATGAATTCTTGTCCTTTAGGAGCTTTGGAATTTACCCTTCCAATTTTTACCCTATGGAAGGACTTGTTTGGAAATGTGACAAGATTCGTTATATCAAATCCACCTCCCAGTTCCCTTTTATCATTAAAAGACAATCTTTCTCCAAATGAGTTGTTGAATACAATGCCTTGCAGGAAGGGGTGGACCTAGTTGAAAGGGGGAGAAGAAGCAATGTGCTAGAGTCTTTCATCTCATCCAATAACAGCTGTATGATGCATAATCTTGAGCAGTGAATAGTTATTATAAATCATTTATTACTAAACACATGAAAGGAGTAATATGTTTTTCAACTGCTAAGGTTTTTTTTTGGGGGGGGGTGTCCTTATCAGCAAGTTGAGATGTAACCATCTCATAGGGATATGAATCAGAGCAGGCTGTAGTATCTTCTGTTAATATACAATGGACTGGCCAGGAGAATATGTGAAGTAGTATCAATCTTGCCTAAAGAGCAGGAGTGAATTCATTCTGAGTAAGGTAAGCACAAAAACCTACCCCTCATAATTCTCAAAGAATAAGCATTTAACTTGGGGAATGCAAAAGCTCTTATAAGACTTGGAAAGGTCAACAGATAAGTATGAGGGAAAAGATTTCAGAGGAAGAATGCCAAAAAACTAAGATGAACAAGTGTATCATGCTCTAAAAGCAGAGCTTTGGAAATCAATTAATTTTACCAACTTCTCAGCAAAACATGTTGCACAAAAACCTAATTGCTGAAGAGTGTTTAGAGTAACATTGACAGCCAAAAGTTTCTTTTTTTTTTACAAAACATTTTTTAATTTATGTTTCATATAACATACAAACAAATAACAAGTGAACTATGGTAATTTTTGACATGTAAAAAAATCAATGCATAACTGTGGCTGTGGTCACACGGAGCATTAGGCACGCTAGAGGGACAGAAGATAGGTGGATTTTCCGGGCGCGATCTCACCACCACATCCTGGGAAGCATCAAGCACCCAAGGCTTCCCGCCGAAGACGCGGGGTAAAAAACTAGTACCTCGGAGATACTAGTTTCCTGAAACCTTGGGGCAAGGGCAGGCGTCTGATCAGGTTTCCGGTGGTAGTTCCGGCACCCGCCCATGTCCCCTCACAAAAAGGTGGGGTTTTTTTCAAAGTCTCCACGGATGCACACAACCACCCAAGGGAGCATGCGCACATTTGAGTTTAAAAAAACAACAACCCCGTTTGCCCTGCACCCCGCTTCTTTGCCGCACCGCAGGACTGTGGAGTGATCAGCACCTCCCCCTACCACGGGACCTCCTTGGGACCTCCATGGTAGGTCTGCTCGCGCAACCGCATGTTATTTAGCCCCGGGGCAAACAGCCATGCTTCCCCCCCACATTTTCCTGCCCGTGTGCCCGCAGCCTGTATAAAGCAAATGAACAACCACAAATAAAAATATTTCATAATCAGTATCTATGGCAATAACATCAATCTATAGCAACTATGTTTTTCAAAAGAAGATTTACTAATGGGATTATTGTCTATTTTTTCCAGTACAGAATTCCACACTGAGAAATGAGTTATAAGCTAAATATGAGTTTTGAACATTCAAACCTGTAGAGATCTTATCCATTATGAAATGGTCCCAAAAGTTTCTTGTGAACAGTCTTAAAACAGGAAGAGTTATAAAAATAGAAGAAGAAGAAGAGATTGGATTTATACCCCGCCCTTCACTACCCAAAGGTGTCTCAGAGTGGCTTACAAACTCCTTTCCCTTCCCGTCCCCACAACAGTAGGTATGAGGTAGGTGGGGATGACAGAGCTCTTGACAGAAACTGCTATTTTTCAAGGACAGCTCTTATCAGAACTACAGCTTGCCCAAGGTTATCCAGCCAGGTGAAAGTGGAGGAGTGGGGAATCAAACCCGGTTCTCCCAGATTAGAGTCCGCACACTTAACCACTACAGCAAACTGGCTCTTTTAAGTATGCCAAATAGCCCTTGCTACTTGAGTATTCCCTGATAAATAGTCTGAATGCTTGCAAGCAAGCCCTTGCCTCAAGGGAAGCTTGACCTAATTCAGAATGAAAGCCATGCCAGCTACGCAGCACAGATTATTTACAGTTTTTACAAAAAGAATAAGAATAGATGGTCAATGTTTTCATTAACTGAAACTATCATTATTACTACTCCATAAAGAATGACAGGACAATCATCTTTTAGATTTAGAACTTGGACAGCACCAGGAACAGAATTCCCACCTCCATTTTGAAATAATGATAATATGCTGCAAGACATTTTTTTTTGCTTTGTATCTGATCAGCAACTGGTGTGGTCCCCATTTTAAATTGGATAAACAAAGGATATCCAAAGATGAAAACTCCTTTGCTTGTTGGATTTCTTCACCATTCAATATCCATTTGCACACTGTAGGATTTCTTCTTTTAGAGAAGACAACTACTTTGTATCTGATAGTTTATTCTCAGGCCTTCCATAATACAATATTCAAAAAAAAAAAAGTAAAGACCAATGCTCCCTCTAAGCTGTGGAGTCCTGTGAGCAAAAATTCTACTTTGTGAGCTACTGGCATTAAAGTTGTGAGCGAGCGATTTGTCTGCTGCATAAATCAGTTAGCTCTGGAGCCCTCCTTCCCGAGCTGAGACATAAATGTGTGAGCCGGAGGCTAAAAACCTGTGGGCTAGCTCACACTCACTCAGCTTAGAGGGAACACTGGTTAAGACCCCTTTAGACCCAGTCTCGTCTGAGGTAATAGGGCACGATCATCAATATAGAACAAAACTAAATATTATAATTGGCTTAACAAGGTGGGTGACAAGGCCATTAAAATGAGTAGAACAATCATTCATATACAGAAGAGAAGAAGAAGAAGAGATTGGATTTATACCCCGCCCTTCACTTGGAGTCTCAGAGCAGCTTACAACCTCCTTTCCCTTCCCCTCCCCACAACAGACACCCTGTGAGGTGCGTGGGGCTGAGAGAGCTCTTGACAGAAACTGCTTTTTTTCAAGAGACAGCTGTGCCAGAGCTTGTGACTGACCCAAGGTCACATCAGCAGGTGCAAGTGGAGGAGTGGGGAATCAAACCCGGTTCTCCCAGATTAAAGTACGCACACTTAACCACTACACCAAACTTGATATAAAGAGTCTTCATTTTTAGATATACTGCTGTTACACTTTCATGTCATTTCAGACAGTCCAAGCCAGTCAATAGTTACTTTTCATTTGAAGATCAACAGTATGCAGTGTTATCCGCCCCCCAAATGCTCTGATTATCACAAAAAGAAAGAATGCACAAAATGTTGTCACCAAATAATGCATTTTTCATTGGACGAGTTGGAAAAAGTTGAATATCGTCTCATACTAACATACTAACAGTTCCTTGTGTCAGCATTACCTGCCAAGGCCAGAGATCTTGACGTTCCTTTATTTTACCATTGATCATTGCCCTGTGACTGGATCTGGATGAGTATAGGACATGAATAGCCTGCACTATGGCATAGACTGCATTGTAAATGCTGTAGCTGTGACCAGTCATGCTCATTTCAAAAACAGGCCAAGAAAGGCTCTTCAGCCTCTCCTCCCCAGTACAGGTTTCACTGGTGTCCCTTGTCTCCTGGGGATTTGGATAGAAACAGTCAAATGCTTGCTCCCAGAATTCCTTTAGAAAACTGTTTCCTTGCTGCTGATAAGGCTTTATGTCTTGAAGAAAGTTCTGGAAGCCAAGAGGCTCATCTGAATGAATTGTGAAGGAAATGGTCCCATGGAAGAACTGGAAATCCCAGGCCCTCTGAAGGCCAGTTAGTGCAAAATCAACTTGGGCTGTCATAATCCAAACTTTTCTCAGTGATGCATTTTCTTTATAATTGGGATTACAAAAAAATATAATAATATAAAGTGTTATAAGGACCATTGAATCTCCATAGACGATACAGGCATTGGCTTTGCTCTCTGCAAGAGGTAAATAAATTTCTAAAAATCTATCAGAAGCGTAATACAAGTCTTCCCAATTGTGTTTGTTTGGAATGTTTTGCATGAAAGCCAAACAGATTCCATTTTGGGAAAGCAGGGGCTCCAGCACCTTCAAGAAATGTTCTCCGCTGTCATCATCCACAGCAAAAAGGCCAACCCACGTCCACTGGAAATGGAGAAGCAAGCGTATGATCCCGATATTCTGATGGGCTTCATTTGGAACCATGCTGTAAAAGGAAGGGATTTTTTTTTCATCTCTTACCTCTGGGGCAAATGATCCGTATGTCAGCTGAAAGAAAATGTACAGATCTTTTAAAGAGACTTTAGGAGGACCGTTTGAGTGCAAGTGACTAATGGTCAAAAGGGTATTTAGTGAAGGAAATTGTAGATCTGGCAAGAGAAAGCCAGATGCTTGTTCTGGGCTGATTTTGCACTAGAGCTGACTCGATGTTGCGCCGCCGTTTGCCCCAATACTATTGGTCAATTTCACACTCGAAGCCGCAGGGCTGCATTTGACCCGCGGCTTCGCCCGATTTCCTCTGCAGTTTCGTGATCCTCAAAAAACAGTATCATGAAACTGCGGGGGAAATCGGGCGAAGCCGCGAGTCAAAATGCAGCCCCGCAGCTTCTGGTGTGAAATGGACCAATAGTATCAGGGCAAACAGCGGTGCAACATCAAGGCAGCTCTAGTGCGAAATCAGCCCTGGTTAAAATATCTCAGATTGTGGGGCTAATGCGCAATTTCTAGAAGAAGAAAAGATTGGATTTATACCCCGCCTTTTAGTACCCAACGGAGTCTCAGAGTGGCTTACAAACTCCTTTCCCTTCCCCTCCCCACAACAGGCACACTGTGAGGTAGGTGGGGCTGAGAGAGCTCTGACATAAACTGCTCTCTTTCAAGGACAGCTGTGCCAGAGCTTGTGACTGACCCAAGGTCACTTCAGCAGGTGCAAGTGGAGGAGTGAGGAATCAAACCCGGTTCTCCCAGATCAGAGTCTGCGCACTTAACCACTACACCAAACTGGATCTGTGAAATGATTCTGCTAAGAGCAACTTATCATTCCTTGTACTTACTATTACCCCTTGCCTATGTGTGGGGATTCTTTGACCTTTGTTCTCTGCATCATTCAAACGTCTTCCTTTTCTTACCTGCACAATAAATCCCCAAAAAAGAAACAGGGCAATTGGTTGGATTACTCCTTCTTCTCTGCACAGAATTTACCTGCGGAATCTTGTAGAGACTTAGGATGTCTGCCATGTGTAAAGAGACTTCAGAATTGAATCCCCCAATGACTGCCATCAAGTTTTTGTGGGCATTGCATTCATAGTTGGGAACAGATCTATGCAATTTGCACAGCAGATCCAGCATGGCACGATAGGTTGTCCTCATATCATAGTAGCTGTCATAGATGTGGAAGCCAAGGGTGACGTTGGGCACGATCTTGGGATTCTTGTTGATCTCATTGATGGCAAACTCCAAAGCTAGGACATGCTGGTAGAACTTTGTTATCATACTGTAAAAAGAGGCACCGGCTGCAATCCTACAAACAGTTTCCAGGGAGTATGCCCTACTGCATCAAATTATTACCCCTGAGTAGACCTTGCCACAATAGTGGTCCATTCTGGGTCTGATTTAATTAACTCACCCTAAGGGTAAACTTACCTTTGTCACTAATGTGTTCAGAGCATCTAACATACTCCTTGTTCAGCGCAAATTAAATTGATTGTGCACCTGAACTTCTCTGCAATTATTTTGACACATTTGCTGCATCCTACCATTCTTATTGCAGGATACACATGATTTACAGCACTTCCTAAAGTAAACGGCTATCCTTATTCCCTCCTACTTTAATTTGATTTTAAGCTATCATTTCTCAAGGCTCAGCAAGATCTCCAGAAGCTAAATGCAGAATAAATACAACTTGTCTCCAGTGAAAATACATATAAATGCACATATATGCACACTAAAACATTATGCATTACACAGCCTGGGTAGTTCATGCACTGCACCTGCTGACATATACTTCATACTCTTGATGACATATCCTAGGATAACTATGACCCCCATGACTGCATTAATCAAAAGAACAATCAGCCTTTTGGTGTTGAATTCAACATTACAGGTTATTGCAGAGTAAATAAAAATATAGTATAAAATGATGGAGTTTTGGAAAGAGATTCAGGCATAAATTATAAGAGGAGAAGGAGGAGAAGACATGAATGCCCCTATTTCCGAGTATGATCCTATGCAGACTTAATTCTAATTCCATTGAAATGAGAGGAGTTAGAATAGTGTAACTCTGGTTAGGACGGCACTGCTAGCCCATACTAGATTGTATGGTGTTTCACTGTACCATTTAGTCCACTAAAATTTGAAAAGATCCCACTCTGAGAGAAGACAGAATGTGATTGAAAAGAAGGAGTGCTGGACTGTACCAAGCCTACATATTCTTGATGGAGTATCCCACCAACAGGAGAAACAAATGTTAGAATTTGTAACCTGGCCAGTGTCAGAAGGAGCAGGAAGAAAATTCTTTACTATAGGCCACCAGGCAAATTTTCAGCAGGCGGTCCATCAAAGTATTTCCTGAAAAGGGTAACAGATCTGAGAAGAAACTCCACCAATTACAAGATCTCCTGGCTGGTACCATTCATATGGAGTATGAAAGGAACCTTTCAAGGTGTCCTTCACAGTATGTGTTTTACATACTACGGAAGGCAGAAGAAGCAGCAGCATCACTGACACAAACAACATCCTAGCCTCCTGTGCCAGCTGATATCCTCTCTCTGACTTCATCACTCTTCTGTGTTGAATTTTGTCTGAGTCTACCAGTAGACCTCCCAAAAGCATGTCCATTGAAAGGGCAGATATTGTGACCTGCCCATTTAGCTTAATAAAGAGTAGCAACTGCCTATTCTGAGTCCCTTCTCCCAGCTCTAAATGAAAGGGATGGTGGTAATTATAACCGGTTTCAAACATCATTCAAATACAGTTTTAATGCACATTCCAAAAATCAAATGGATTTTAGTCACAGGAACAAATGATAGTGATTCAGATAATTACAGTGTTTCAGAAGGCAAAGAAGACAGCTGCCTTTCAGAAAGAATGAAGAAATATTTAAATGAAATAATAACGGAAGAGCAAGCCGGTTTTCTACCAAACAGACAAATTAGAGACAATTTAAGAATGGTGATTGACGCATTTGAGTACTATGATAAGCATCCAGAGAAAGAAGTTGGTTTTTTGTTTGTTGATGCTGAAAAGGCCTTTGATAATTTAAATTGGGACTTTATGTTTCAAGTAATGGAAAAGATGGAGGTTGGACAATCCTTTACAAATTTAATAAAGGTGATATATACAGAGCAAAGAGTGGCATTGAATGTAAATAAAGATATGACAGAACAATTTAAGGTCCAAAAAGGGACAAGGCAAGGTTGCCCGTTATCTCCATTACTGTGTATCTGGATTTTAGAGGTGTTGTTGAAAAAAATAAGAGATGATAAGGATATAAAAGGACTTACATTAAAAGGTTTTTCATATAAATACAGAGCTTTTGCGGACGATGTGATGTTTTTGGTTGAAGATCCAATCGATAATTTACCGTTGCTTATGGATAAGATAAAAGAATTTGGAGACTTGGCTGGATTCTATATGAATAAAAATAAGACCAAAGTGTATGTAAAAATATGACGAAAAAGAGACAACAGGATTTGAAGAGGAAATACAGTGTGAAGTTGTTAAAAAGACTAAGTATCTAGGTATTGATTTGACAACGAAAAATATTGACCTTTTTAAGAATAACTATGAAAAGCTCTGGAATAAGATAGTACAAGACTTTAAAAAATGGGATACTATGAACTTATCATTGATGGGAAGAATATCGGTGGTAAAAATGAATGTTTTACCTGGTCTGATGTTTTTGTTCCAAACTATTCCAATAGTAAAGGTCATTAAAGTGTTGAATTTATGGCAGAAGGAGTTGTCGAAATTTGTGGGCAGGAAGAAAACCAAGGATTAAAATGAAGATTTTGTGTGATGCAAAGGAACGAGGAGGTTTTCAGTTACCTAACCTTAGACTATACCATGAGGCGGTATGTTTGACATGGTTGGAGCAGTGGGTTAATTTAGAAAATAAAATTGTTGGCGTTAGAGGGTCATGATTGCAAATTTGGTTGGCATGTTTATTTATGGTATGACAAATAAAGTTGGACAATCTTTTCAAACATCACATCATTATATATGAAGAACACTGTGCGAGACTTGGATGAGATATAAAAGGTTCTGTTTTGAGGACAGACCTTTATGGATTGTTCCAGCTGAAGTAATTAAACATTTTTCAAAACATAAAGGCGAAGATTGGTTACCTTACAGAGACATTCTGAATATAGAAGGGGGAAAGTGTGTGATAAAAGCTAGAGAAGAGTTAGACTTCGAATATGATTGGTTAAATTACAGACAAATATATGATTTGTTTACAACTGGCAAAAATGTTATGGCTTTAGAGAGAAAAATAATGAAATAGAATGTGTGTGGGCGGAAAAAGGGGAAAAATGATTTCAAAGATATACAGAGTGTTGTTAAAATGGTATAGAGGATGAAACGGTAAAAGAGCAAATGATAAAATGGGCTGTAAATATGAATAAAGAAATATCTATGTCATCTTGGGAATGTTTATGGAAAAAATCAATGAAAATCTCTACTTGTAATAATTTGAAGGAAAATTGTTATAAAATGATGTATAGATGGTATATGACGCCAAAAAAATAGCTAATATGAATGAGAATATGTCGAATAAGTGTTGGAAATGTAAAAAGCATGAGGGCTCTTTTTACCATATGTGGTGGACTTGTGATAAAGCTGCAGATTTTTGGACAGAAGTTCATAGTGAAATGCAAATGATTCTGAAATCGACTTTTAAGAAAGAACCCGAAATATTACTTTTAGGGCTCAAGATGGAGGAGGTAAATGTGACTAAAAGAACATTGTTGTGGTATTTGATTACTACTGCAAGAAAGACATATGCACAAGCCTGGAAACAAGATAGGGTACCAGAGATTTGGGAATGGATAAAGAAAATGCTTTTTATGGCTGAAATGGATAAACTGACAAGGAAACTTAATAATAAAGAGGATCAAGAATTTATGGAAGAATGGATTGACTTTAAAGAATATATTGAAAACAACTGGGATGTAAAAAATAACTTACTTTGCTTTGACAATTATTAAGAACAGTATGTAATAGAATGAAATAATGGTATAATGTTATAATGTTACCTGTTAAGAATTTAGTAAGAGGGGTTGTAGAAGATGGTGAACTAAGAATTGATATGTACAAGGGGGTGGGAGCACTGCGGGAGGCCGAGAAGGGGGGGTAGAAGAAAGTAGAAAAGGGTATATGTTGAAAAGAAGAAATGTATTTTTGAACGTGTTGATATATCCGATTAATAAAAGTGTTTAAAAGAAAATTTATATAAAAAAAAGACAGCTGCCAAGTTTAGCCTTTGAGTGGCATCCTTGGTAGCAACATTTTTTTTAAGTGGAACTCCTTGTGTCCTCGGTCATCTTGTCAGACAACAAGCAGCAGCTGAACTCTGTTGGGGAAAATAGTCAAAAATACTTACATAATCAAAGTTTGCAATGGATCTTTGCTTCACTGGAGAGGGAACATTTCTTTCTGTTTAAAAATCTTTATTTCTAAGGGTAAAAGGTACACTGGAAACCTACAAAATAACAAACATACCTAGAGCTACGTTGTCACATCTTACAGCTACAAAGCATGGTCACACAACAATGGCAATAATGGAGAATCCTCATTCTTCTTGATCCCTAGAAGAAATCACCTGAGTACATTAACCAATCAATACCATTTACTTTTGTGGGCTTTGCTTGCATTGGCTGTCTGCCAGGTTTCCTTCCAGGTCAGTCTAAACAATGGTATAGAAGGTAAACAAAGTTAACCCTGTAATGACTGGAATCTGAGACCTTGCAACTCATATATTTCCAACAAACTCTACGCTAAAGCCATCTGCTTCATAGAGACTCCATTCAGTGCCCAAGTTATGGGAAGTACAATCCTAAACATGTTTACTCAGACATATTCAAATGAATTTGGTGGGTTAGATCCAGCTAGGAATTACATTCAGGTGTGCTCAATTGCTCTCCCCACTACACCCCCATCCCATTTAGATTTTGTCTGCACAGGATCCATAGCATTTGGGGGTGGTTGGATGGGACCCCTCTTTCCATTTCCCCTAGCAGAATAGTGATGCGCCATCATATGATCTACTCACTAGGTCCTAAAGGGAAACCAAACAGGCCTTCAGGAAGCCTGGAATTTCCAATTCTTTCACAAAACCATTTCCTTCAAAATTGACCCCAGTGAACTTACTGGCTTCCAGAACTTTCAAGACATAAAACCTTACAAGAACCAAATAAACTGTTTTTCAAGGAATTCTGGGAACAAGCATCTGACTGTTTCCATCCAAATCCCCAGGAGCCAATGAGAGTTAATGAAACTAGTACTCATAAGGAGAAGCTGAATAACCTTTCTGGTACTGTTTGTGAAATGTGCATGACTGGCCACAGTTATAACATCTATAATGCTGTTTATAGGACATCCTTTGCTGGCCATATAGTCATCTAGAGTCAATTATATAATACTGAAAAGTGGCACAATATGACAAATCCATAATCTCCAGCCTTGTCAGGTAATGGGTTGGGTCTACTGCAAAATTTCCAATCGAGATAAAGTTCTTGCTCAAAGAGAAACACAAGAAAAGCTGCAGTAGCGACTTGCTATTTCTGGTAGCCCTTCTTGTGTTTCCACGTGTAGGATCTTGTGCAACAAATTTCTGGACCCTATAATATCTTGGGAATGAAAGTGCTAAGTATTGCACAAGATCTTTTGCAAACAGAGGTACAGTTAAGTCCATCTATGTCTCTGCTCTCTGAGCTTTTTCTTGGATAGTTAGGTGGCAGTGGTGGCCAAAGTTGACTTTCACCAGCTTTTGGCACTGTGGTGCTTGTCTTGATACCATTTACATTAGATTACTGCAAGATGCTCTATGTGGAGCTGACCATGAAGACTATGCAGAAGCTGTAGTTGGTACAGAATGTTGCAGCCAGAATGATGACTGGTCATAGGAGCCATATTGCTGTAGTCCTGTCCCATCTACACTGGTTTCCTATTTGCTTCCCCGGTCAGTTCAAGGTGCTAGTATTCACCTTTAAATCCCTGCATGTCCTGGAACCAGCATACCTCAAAAACTGCTTTCTCCCATACAAACCAACCCATTCACTCCACATATCCTTGTGTGGATACAAATCCAACTCTCCTCCTTCACCTCCTCCTCCTTGGTGGTAAAAGCTGCCACCTACTTATCCAACAGTAAGCCTGGGTCTGAGAGCATGCCCAGCTTTGTCTTTTGATAAGTTCATATAGATCAGACGTTCCTAAACTTATTTGGCCTAAAAATTACTTGGGGCCCCCCTGGAAATCTACCTTCAAGGAGAAGAAGAGGAGGAGGAGGAGGAGGAGGAGGAGATTGGATTTATACCTCACCCTTCACTACCCAAAGGAGTCTCAGAGCGGTTTACAAGCTCCTTCCCCTCCCCCACAACAGACACCCTGTGAGGCAGGTGGGGCTGAGAGAGCTCTGACAGAAACTGCTGTTTTTCAAGAACAGCTGTGCCAGAAGTATGGCTTGCCCAAGGTCATCCAGCAAGGGGAAAGTGGAGGAGTGGGGAATCAACCCCGGTTCTCCCAGATTAGAGTCCGCACATTTAACCACTACACCAAATTGGCTCCTTGAAGTGGACAAAAGAAGTGGACAAAAAGATGCAGAGGCAAATTTGCACATAGTAAAGAAAGATGTTGTGAATAAGACACTTTGAAGGTCAAAATCATAAAAGTATTTTACAAAATCAACCATAGTAAAAACAAAGTGACATTTGTATACACACGGAAAATTAAGATATCGAAGGCCATGATTGACTGTGGGGACCCCTCTTCACCTCCACCTCCCTCCCTGATCCCAGGGAAGACCAAGAGAAGGCAGGAAAAGGCTGCTTTAAATAGGTCCTGGACTCCAGTGAGCCAGTTTGGTGTAGTGGTTAAGTGCGCGGACTCTAATCTGGGAGAACCAAGTTTGAGTCCTCACTCCTCCACTTGCACCTGCTGATGTGATCTTGGGTCAGTTGCAAGCTCTGGCACAGCTGTCCTTGAAAAAGAGCCATTTGTGTCAGAGTTATCTCAGCCTCACCCACCTCACAGGGTGTCTGTTGTGGGGAGGGGAAGGGAAAGGAGTTTGTAAGCCGCTCTGAGACTCCAAGTGAAGGGCGGCGTATAAATCCAATCTCTTTTCTTCTTCTTCTTTCTTTATGATTCCATCGCCCCCTTATTTTTTTATTCAACACCCCCCCAATTGCACCTAAGGCTCCTACCGCCCACCTGGATCATTCCAGTGCCCCCCAGGGGGCAGTATTACTCACTTTGGGAACCAGTGATATAGATGAACATCTTTTGTCAAATCTTTAATAATGAAAAAGTGGGAGGATTCTGCTCAGGCAGTGAAGAGACGGGATTCTTGAATGTACTAGGAGATGTTATGAGCTAACAGATTCTGAAGGTTTATTAATAGCATTAACTGGCTTCACAAAGAAAATATCTAAAATGAATTCTTGAAATGGATTATGCAGAGTCAGTTTCTGTTCTTTCCATTTATTAGCATCTTCCACACCACACACATTGCTGATATGCTTGAATGCATTGGTAAGACATTGGTGTGTGTGTGGAATGGCCTTAATGTTACTGTGTGTACTTTTTTCCCCTGTGGTGTTTTGCTGAGAATCACATGTACTCCAATGACTTGAAAAGAAAAGAACCTCAAAACCACTATTGCCTAAGGATATCAGAAAAGAAAGAAAGGAGAAGATGTAAGAAGCTACAGTTGAACATCATCCTGTGCAATCGTTTGGAAGTAAAAAATGGGGAGTTTGAACAGGATTGGCCCATTTTATTTTTATTTTTTGGGAAATAGGACTACATAGTTCAGAACTCCAGAATCTATAGAAGGAATCTGGATGAAAAAGGATTTTGAAGCCCCTTTAATTTATCAGGGCAAGGGATTTTGAGAGTAATCCTAATGAGGCCTACTCAGAAGGGGCAAGGGATTTTGAGAGTAATCCTAATTAGGCCTACTCAGTCAATTCAATGAGGCTTACATCCAGTAAACTCTGTCAGGGTTGCACTGCTAATCTCTCATCTCTTTGATAAAAATAGATTTTGCCAATGGACTTTATTTTAAGTATGAGGTTTTAATAGAATGGTACAAAGGATCTAGAGTAAGCCAGATCCGACTCAGTGTGACTTACTTCTAACTTCGCGATATTGTGACGTAATTCGCACCTAGCCTTTCTTCCTTCTTTTTTCTTCTCGACAAAGTGAATTTGCACTTGAAAGATTCAGGGCATAATACATTCTCTGCCTTAACTCCCCCCACATCTGCTCTAAAAGGAGGATTCTCAGTTTGCTTTCTATATGCATGTGAGAAAGTGAGCGATGACTTACGGAAGTTCATATTGAAATGAATGCTGCTGTCTTTAAGGTGCCACTGGACTTCTGTCGTATTTTACTTACAAGCAAACATTCTTAGAATCAATGCACATAAGCCAAACACTGAAACGTGTCAAAAGCGATGCAACCGATTTCATGTTAGTATTCATCTCCTGCCAGTGGTCCCAGTAAGCAGCAGAGAAGGCCACTTGTCAGATCTTTAAAATAATGTGTTTGCTACTAATGATGACATCCTCAGAGGCCACACTTGACAACTAGAATCTCTTCCCTCTAAGTTAATGTAGTCTGTAATTATCAAAATCATTGTGATTTGTTTCCATGACAGCTTATTTGGGAAGTCAGTCAATGTCAGAGTCAGAATAGGACTATAACCACGCTGGTACTGAGAGTTGTAAATAGAGTATTTGTGATATCAGTCGGAATTTATGGAAAGCATTTTGAACTCTGCTGAAACTCTTCAAAAAGGCTGGTGAATTTTATTTTAGTGAACGCAACAGCAGACTCAGCTGCCCTCCAAGACATGTGGATTAAGTCAAGTTGGGGCTACGAATGTGCACAGGAGACTGTGCACAGAGATGATCATTGCTGCAGAATGTTGTTGGGCATAGTACTGATGCTCCTTCTGTCTCCCACAGCATGCCAAGGAGCTATTCCTCATTCTCCCTTAAAGGATCCCTTCCCTGTTCCACATGAGTGGTACCAGCCGGGAGATCTTCTGATAGGTGGGATTTCATCACAGATCTTTTACCATTTTCAGGAGCTGCACTTTGATGAACATCCTACTGAGAAGTTGTTGGATGAGCCATAGTAAGAGATTTTCTTCCTGCCTCTTTTGACTATGGTCAGATTCTAACATTTCTCCCTGCCAATGACAGGTTGCTCAAAGAAAGAAGGTGTAGGCTTGATCCATCCCAGAACCCTCCTTATCAATCGCATCCTGAATCTTATGAGTGTTTTCTGTTTGCAGTACACACGGGATGTCCGATCTGATCAAGGGAATTCATGCAATTTTGTAGGGCATTTGTAGCAGTATTGCATCATACAAGCTTATATAGGCAAAAATGGGGTCGTACATGTTACACCTCTGCCACAATCACTTCCTGAACACCGTTCTCCCTGCCCCATCATGCTAGAGTGCCGATTTCACCCCCTTTGCAATATTCTGGCTGCTAATGAATTACAAGCCAAGAGGGTGACTGTTCTTTTGATTCATGATATAGTAGGGAAAACATGGCTCTCCTGTCAGAACACATCTCCACAACTGCAATGTACGAAATAGCAGGGTGTGCACCACATGCTGCAATAATTTGTGAGCCGCCCTGAGCCCGCGTTGCGGGGAGGGCGGGCTATGAATTGAAATTATAAATAAATAAAAATAAATAAATAATGTCACTGTGTGTGCATTTATATGACTGTTCACTGGAGACAAGAGACATTCTTGACCCATTAGGACATGTAGTGTTGGAACCTGCCATGTTTTCCACTTGCTTTTGCCCAATTTCTTTTCTAACTGCAGTCCCTTTCCCATGTAATCTTTGTCCTCATGAGTTCAGTGACTCCCCTGCATACTCATTTGTGTGGTCATGTGTGTGTGTGTTATGTGTCAAGTGCCATTGAGTCCCTTCCAACTTAAGGAAACCCTATGACCTCCCAAACATACTGTCTCAGGTCTTGCAAAGTGAAGGCTGTGGCTTCCTTGATTGAGCCAATCCATCTTATGTTGGTTCTTCCTCTTTTCCGGCTGCCTTCAACTTTTCCTACCTTTATTATTTTTTTCCAGTGACTCTTGACCTCATAATGGAAGTACGATAGCCTCAGTTTAGTCATTTCAGTCTTCGGAGAGGTCAGGCTTGATTTGGTCTAGAACCAATTTATTTATCTGTCTGACATTCCATGGTATCCATAAATCTCTCCTCCAATACCATATTTCAAAGGAATCTACATTTTTCCTATCACATTTCCTCACTGTCCAACTTTCACACCCATAGATAGGAACAGGGAATGCTATAGCATGAATTAACTTGATCTTGAGAGCCAGCTGTGGTGTAGTGATTAAGAGCGGTGGACTCTAATCTGTAGAAACGGGTTTCATTCCCCACTCCTCCACATGCAGCCAGCTGGGTGACCTTGGGTCAGTCACAAGTTAACTCAGAGCTGTACTCTCAAAAGCAGTTCTCTCAGCCACACCTTCCGCACAGGGTGTGGGGAGAGGAAGGTAAGGAGATTGTAAGCCACTCTGAGACTCCAAGTGAAGGGCTGGTATAAATCCAACTCTCCTCCTCCTCCTCCTCATTCTTCTTCATTGCTAGCAGCACAACCTTACATGTAAGAATCTTTTCTAGCTCCTTCACAGTTACCCTCCCCAGTCTCAATCCCCTTCTGATTTCTGCTGTAATCTATGAAAGACAGGATGATTTTCTTCTGACATTCTCTTGTATGCTTCAGTAGTGGAAGTGAATTTGCAATATGATCTCTAGTGCCTCTTCCTTTTCTGAATCCAGCTTGAATATCTAGCATGCATGGTCTCTTTTGATATTTTGCCTAGAGGAAAAACTATTAGGATCCATATCATCACTTCTAAAGACCTTGAAAGTTGAGGCCTGAATACTGACATAACTAGAATCTGTTATTGCATATTGTTTTTAAAAATCCAAGGGGAAATAGAGGCCTTATTGTTGGAATGGCCATAATATAGCATAATGATAAAGCTGGTGTTCTGATACAATAATTATGATATGAGTGCTGAAGAAAAAGAACAAGCAACAGCAGGCACCATCAATGCAAGAATTTAAATATGCTGAAGTAATTAAAATCAGCATGAGAGTGCTCTGGTATTATTTTTAAAAATCCCATATTAAAGGACATGTAACTTTTGTTTACAGTATGGTGACAAAATTCTACCAGCAGATCCTGGCCTTGGCATTTGCTACCCATGAGATCAATGGAAATCCCAAGATCTTGCCTAATGTCACTCTCGGCTTCCACATCTGTGATAGCTACCATGATATAAGGATGACCTATCGCACTATTCTGAATCTGCTCCATAAAGGTCATAGATATTTTTCAAATTATGAATGTGGCACTCATAAAAACCTAGCAGCCGTCATTGGGGGATATAGCTCTGACATCTCCTTTGGCATGTCAGACATTTTAAGTCTTCACAAGATTCCACAGGTAAGATCAGTGCACTAAACAATATGTGATTTTGTATTGTCTTTCCTTTTTGAGAGTTATGCAGTAAAGAAAGAGGCAGAAGTCTGAATGACTGCGACAAACAAAGGAGATAGGAAGGGAAACATAAAAAGTTAAAGTGAAGTACATTTAGCAGATCTATCTCCTATAGTCGTTTTCTAGAATTAGGACTATACAACCACAATTTGAGACAATTTAGCCAATTAAATAAAATCCAATTTTTTTTAAAAAAAACAATCAAATTCTGTTTGATTTCAACTTTTGCCAAACCTACAATATCCCTTTTCATATTCTTTCCTCTTAATAGATTAAGGTGGGTCACCATGTTGGTCTGAAGCAGCAGAACCAAGTTTGAGTCCAGTGGCACCTTTAAGACCAACACAATTTTATTCAAGGGATAAGCTTCCCTGTGCAAGCACTCTTCCTCAGATACATTCTGAGGAAGTGTGCTTGCACACGAAAGTTTATACTTTGAATAAAACTTTGTTGGTTTGCAAGGTGCCACTGGACTCAAACTTTCCTCTTAATACATCTTTAAAATCTTTCCTATTACAAAGGGAAGGTGGAAGGTCCACCATTCCAGAAATGGAACTCTTATATCACATGAAAACAAAGCCCAAGCAAAACAATAAATGATGGAATCCTAGTAGGTGTGTTGATGAGATGGGCAAAGTAAGATAAAGGGAGGGACAACTACCTTAAATAGCAAGCCACCCAATCTCAAGAATGTCAGCTCTGCATAGGAACTCCAACTCAGCAGTTTAAGAATAATGTGTATATTTCATTTTCTGTTTTAGCTCACATATGGATCATTTGCTCCAGAGAACAAGGAGACAAAACAATCACTTTCTTTTTACCGCATGGTCCCAAACGAAACCCATATGTACACGGGGATTATCCGGTTACTTAACCATTTCAAATGGACATGGGTCGGGCTCTTTGCTGCAAATGACAACAGTGGAGAACATTTTGTGCAAGCCATGGAGAATTTGCTTTCCCAGCATGGAATCTGTTTGGATCGCATACAGACAATCCCAAGCAAAGACCATTGGGATGACATGGATCCCATAATTTATTTATTTTTAAATATATGTTTATCTTTGACAGGTAGCAAAGCCAATACTTTTATCTTCTATGGAGACACAATGGTCCTAACAATATTTCTTACCGTTTTGTTTATAGGCAATCCCAGTAACAGGGAAAATGCATCACTAAGAAAAGTGTGGATTACGACAGTCCAGATGGATTTTGCTCTAACAGGCCTTCACAGAGCCTGGGATTTCCAGTTCTTCCATGGGACCATTTCTTTCACAATTCACTCAAATGAGCCTCATCACTTCCAGAACTTTCTTCAAGAGATCAAACCTTATCAGAGACAAGGAAATGATTTTCTCAAGGTATTCTGGGAGCAAGCTTTTGACTGCTACTATCCAAATGCCCAGGAACCAATGGACATCAGTCAAACCTGTACTGGGGAGGAGAGACTGGAGAGCCTTCCTGGGCCTCTTTTTGAAATGAGCATGACAGGTCAAAGCTACAGCATCTACAATGCAGCCTATGCCATAGCGCATGCTATTCATTCCATGTACTCATCCAGATCCAATCACGGGGGAATGATCAATGTTCAAATAGCAGAACTTCAAGCTCTCCAACCTTGGCAGGTAATGTCTACACTGGGAAATGTCTCTGTTGCCACAAATGTTAGTTTATCATACGATAAGTCCCATTTTTATAACATGAATCAATAATGAAATAATGGACAGATGGGTGAATCTTTGTGCATTCCCATTTATCGTGGTAGTTGGAGCCTGAAAAGCATAATGTGTAAATTTCCGCAAAGTGGCTGTACTCTCTGTCTGTTTCTATCTGAAAGTAAAGTCTATCAGCCGGGAATGATTTTGGTAAACCTCAACATTAAGGTGACATTTTTCTCCCTTTCCCCCCATTCCACTAGATCCATTTCTTTCTACAAAGTGTTACATTCAACAATTCAGCTGGAGAAAGATTGTCCTTTAATGATCAAAGGGAAACGGGAGGTGGATTTGATTTAATGAACCTGGTCACCTTCCCAAACAAATCTTTCTACAAGATGAAGATTGGAAGGGTAGATCCTAAAGGTTCCAAAGCACAGGAATTCATCATTCATGAGGATATGATTGTGTGGCAGATGAGTTTTAACCAGGTAGGGATAGGATTTCAGGGAGGGATAGGAAACTCTTTGTTCTCTCTACCTGTATATTTTCTTGTGTGATGAGGCTCAGTAACCAGTTCAGGCCACCTTTTGCCTTCCAAAACTATAGAAGTCATATGAAGATATATTTGTAGCTGCCTTATACAGAATTTGACCCATGGTCCTACAAGATCAGTATTGTCCACTCAGATATCAAGATATGGATAGTGGATATCCAAGGTCTAAGGTCTTTCACATCACCTCCTGCCTGATCATTTTACTTGGAGAAGCTGGGGATTTAACCAGGGACCTTTTGCATACCGAGCAGATGCTCTTCCACTGAGCCACTGCTGCACCCCAAAGTCCTGGCCATATGGCTCCTCCATTCACTCACTCTATGCACTAACAGGACATGTCCTCTGCCTCCATGTGATCAGCATCTCATCAGTGCTGTGCCTATGTATGGAATGAGAGTGGAGATATTATCCCATTCCCCAGATGCTCTTCCACTGAGCCACAGCTGCACCCCAAAGTCTTGGCCATATGGCTCCTCCATTCATTCACTATGCACTAACAGGACACGTCCTCTGCCTCCATGTGATCACCATCTCATCAGTGCTCTGCCCACGTATGAAAGGAGAGTGGAGATATTCTCCCATTCTCAATCCCAGGAACATTCACAAAGCATTGTCCCCAAGTCACGGGGAGGGAGCATGTGTGCACAGTTTCTCACGTGTAGACACAGTTTTGACCAGCTGCCAATTGTACAGAAGGCAGTCCATGCTTGCGCCTTCTCCCTCTCCACCAGTTGACCAAATGCATGTACGGGTTGCATGTTTCAGGCTAGTGAAATATCAAAAGTGCTTGATAGCCCTCTCCCTTACAACTCTCAAAAACCATTGCCTATTTTCCATATATGTGAAGCGGTGTGAAACGTATTCCATGCCTTCATTACAATTAGGCAGCCATGTAAAAACTCTTCTCTAGGAAGAGACATTGGGAACAGTAGCCAATGAGTGTCTAGTCCCAAATTTTTGTGAGCAAAAAGCACACACATTTGAACAATTAAAATATAGCAAAATCGGGAAGAGACTGAGTAATGTAAGCAGGGCTTATTTTCTGGGGGAATGCGCGGGAACGGAGTTCTGGAACCTCTTTGACAAAATTATTTTTAAAATGTTTAAAAGTTCATGAGCTTCAGTATACAGATTGAAAACTTCATTTCCCTCTTGAGAGTTCTGGCACCTCCCCCCCACCCAAAGCCCTGGTTGTAAATGTGATATTTTTACTCATTCATCTACAGTCACCTATTTAGCAGTGAAATGATATCTAATTTCTCCTGTCTTAAACCACTTCCACTGTTTTATACAGGGGACACCCCATTCTGTGTGTAATGATTACTGCTATCCTGGCAGTCAGAAGAAAAGGAAAGAAGGGGAGAAGTTTTGCTGCTATGATTGTGCTCCATGCCCAGAAGGGAAGATCTCAAGCCAAAGGGGTAGGTGATGCAATGTGTCTTGTTTCTATGGAGGCTGTGAAGAAGGCAGGTTGATGGGAACAATGACAATGTCTCTCTCTACATCTCCCACTTCTCAGACTCCTACAGTATGTTGGACTGTCAGGAACCTTGACAAAACTTAGTTCCCAAAAGGTCTAAGGATCTTCTATCAGGAAGTGTAGATGCTACATTTCTGATGAATCTTGATAAATGGGATTGTGCCAAAGCAGCATTCAAAGCACCTATTATAAAAGAGGGGGAGGATGTAGATCAGAACAGGAGAAGGGGGGAATACTGAGAACCAGACAAATTCTCTATTACCTTAGGTAAGCAAATGAAGCAATTCACCTGGTGTACAAAACTAGACATCTCAGCACAATTTGAACATCTCTGGGGAGAGAATTCCAGAGTCCTACTGCCACCATGGAAAATGACTTCTCTCCAGTGATACTTCCACTTGATTTGTGAAGGTGCACTCAAAGCGGATCGTCTGCAGAAGCTCTAAAATGATATCTGTGTCTGTTTCTAAATGCAGTGCTTAGCTTGGGTGGTGGTAGGAGGTAAGTATTAAACACCATGAGAATTCACGTTCTGAACTGGCAATTAAGAATTGAGCACAACACTAGACATTTGACAATTTCCAGGCTGCCCCAAGTAGTTGAAATATCCATAATTCAGTGAAAATAGTATGTATGCCAATTGGCCAAAGTCTTTGCTTTGCAGGGAGAAAAAAAAGTATTGGTGACATAGAGGAATGTACAGGAGGAGTTCAAGATATAAAACTAACTGTTCAAGTAGCTGGGTCCAAACAAAAAAAAACAGTAGTAGAAAGTTAATTTGAATAACGTTTCCTGCAGAAGTCACACATAAGGAAATTCTGATCCAAGTCTTGCTTTTGTGATGTCATTCTTTTTTCTTCCTTTCCAGACATGGATGACTGCATCCAATGCCCAAGAGACCAATATCCAAGCAAATATAAAGATCAATGTATTCCTAAGGCAATAAGCTTCCTTTCTTTTGAAGAACCTTTAGGGATCAGTTTGGCTTTGATTGCTGCTTCTTTTTCCCTCCTAACAGCTTTGGTATTGGCAACTTTCATTAAACACAAAGATACCCCAATAGTCAAAGCCAACAACAGGGATATCACCTATGTTCTCCTCCTCTCTCTCCTGTTGTGTTTTCTCTGTGCTTTGCTGTTCATAGGACAACCTAGGAAGGTCACCTGCTTTCTCCGCCAATCAGCTTTTGGCCTGATCTTCTCAGTGGCTGTGTCTTGTGTGCTGGCCAAAACCATTACTGTGGTGGTAGCTTTCATGGCCACCAGACCAGGAGCCAGCATAAGGAAGTGGGTGGGGAAAAGAACAACCAACTTCATTGTCTTCTCCTGCTCCCTTATCCAAGCTGTCTTCTGCACCATATGGCTAGCAACATCTCCCCCATTCCCAGATCTTCACACGCAACCACTAACTACAGAAATAATAGTAGAATGTAATGAAGGTTCTGTCATCATGTTCTACATTGTCCTGGGCTACATGGGACTTCTTTCACTCATCAGCTTGATTGTGGCTTCCTTCACCAGGAAGTTGCCAGACAGTTTTAATGAAGCCAAATTTATCACTTTCAGTATGCTGGTCTTTTGCAGTGTCTGGTTGTCTTTTGTTCCAACCTACCTGAGCACCAAAGGGAAATACATGGTAGCTGTGGAGATCTTCTCCATCTTGTCCTCCAGTGCTGGGTTACTGGGCTTTATCTTTTTCTCCAAGTTGTACATCATTGTACTAAAGCCTGAGCTGAACAGGAAAGAAGAAATAATAAGGAGAAAGAACTACAGGTGTTAAGATTCCTATTATTTCTTTTTTTAAAGAAGTGGAAAAGTAATAAAAGTTATTGGGCCTGTGTGTAGTGGTATTTCCTGATTTGAGTTAGTATTTCCCAGTTAGTATTTCCAGACTGATTATAATAATTTTAAAAAATTGCCCACAGATCTGCATCAAGCTTTACTGTGCTATAGTTTAGTAATGTAATAATCATATGTAGTTGTGAAAACCTGTAGTTCTCCCAGGGACCTGGTAGAGGAAGGGTTGTGAGATATGAAAGAGAAGTAGGCATGTGGTTGTGATCACTGTATTTAAATCTGAGCCAGTCTGGCAAGACAAGGAGATAATTTGAACAAATAGCAGCCAACTCAAGACTGAGGCATTTCAAAGGTCATAGTGGCAGTTTCTCCTCAGAAGTCATTGAAAGACCGAGGCCCCTAAGAGGATTGGTTGGGAATAGGCCCATAGCTACAGTGGGGCAATTTGGGGCTCTGCCCCTTTTCTTAATGGGACAGCCCCACAAGATTTTCCTTGAGAAGCAGACCAGCAGCATTTTATTCCAGGTATAAGCTTTTGTGTGCCTGCACACTTCTTCGGAGGGGGTGGGAGAGCCACAGAGAGAGAGAGAGAGAGAGAGAGAGAGAGAGAGAGAGAGAAAGAGAGAGAGATGTTTAAGACCAACAATGTTTTATTCAGGGTGAAAAAATGGCTGTAAACACTAGCTATCTGTGGAACATTTTTCAAAACTGATCAGTCAATTAGTTTTGCCAACTCTGTGTTGGGAAATTACAGGAGATTTGGGGGTGGAGCAGAGAGGGGAGGGATGTCAGTGGGTTATAATGTCATTGGGTCTACCCATCAAAGCAGCCATTTTCTCCAGGGGAACAACATCTTTAGTCTAGAGATCACTTGTAAATCTGGAGGTTTCCAGGCTCCCCCTGGAGGTTGGCCACCCCTATCAGTCCCTGTTATTCACACCTAGCCTTTGTACTTTCTCCTCTACAAAGTGAATCTACACTTGAAAGATTCATGACATAATTCATTCTTTGCCTTATCCCCCACCCCATCTGCTCTATAAGGAGGATTCTGAGTTTGCTTTCCGTATGTATGTGAAAAAGTGAGCTATGACTTATGAAAGCACATATTGAAATGAATGCTGCTGGTCTTTAAGGTGCCACTGGACTTCTGTTGTACTTTACTTACAAGTAAACATTCTTAGAATCCCTGCACATAAGTCAAACACTGAACCATGTCAAAAGTGATGCAACTGATTTCATGTTAGTATTCATCTCCTGCCAGTGGCCCCACTAAGAAGCAGAGAAGGCCAGTGGTCAAATCTCCTCTACAAAATGAATGAGCACCTGAAAAATTAATGGCACAATTCATTCTCTGCCTTATACCCCCCCCCCCCCGCATCTCCTCTAGAAGGAGAAAGAACTATGGCTGTTAAGGTTCCTATTAATTCTTTTTTAAAGAAGAGGAAATGTAATGAAAGTTATTGATCCTGTGTGTAGTGGTATTTCCTGATTTGAGTTACTTTACATTTTGTCCTTCTGCCCAATTAGAATTTCCAGACTGATGGATCTGATCCAACATAATAATAATACAAAATTGCCTACAGACCTGTGTCAAGCTTTTCTGTGCTATAGTTAAGTAATAGTTGTGGAAACCTGTTGTTCTCCCAGGCCCAGGGGCCTGGTAGAGGAAGGGTTGTGAGATATGAAAGAGAAGTAGGCATGTGGTGTGTGATCACTGTATTTAAACCCCAACGAGTTTGGTAAGACAGAGAGATAATTTGAACAAATAGCAGCCAATCTAGTCAAGACTGCGGCATTTCAAAGGTCATAGTGGCAGTTTCTCCTCTGAAGTCATTGAATGACCAAGGCCTCTAAGAGGGTTGGTTGGGAAGTGCTCCAGAAGTTCTCAAGGAAACCCAGGGTGGCCCAGACAAGGATCAGCCACTAAGGCAAACATGTTCAGCCAGTGAACGTACTGCTTTTGACATCCATGATGACTTGTGAGCTGAAAATCAGAACTGGGATTATTTGGAAGGGGTCTGAAACAAATCAGCCATATATCATAATGTCCCTGTGTAAATTAATGTTGCAGCCTCATTTGGAATATTGTGTACAGTTCTGGTTACCACACCTCAAAAAGAGATACTATAGCATTGGGAAAAGAGCAGAAAAGGGCAAATAAAATGATTAAGGGTATAGAACACTTTCCCTATGCAGAAATGTTTTAAGAGGCTAGGGCTTTTTATCTTGGAGAAATGACGACTGAGATGTGACATGATAGAGGTTTAAAATTATGCATGGGATAGAGATGGTAGATACAGAAGTGCTTTTTCTCCCTTTGTCACAATACAAGAACTTGTGGGCACTCAATAAAATTAATGAACAGTAGGCTTAGAACTGATAAAGGGAAGTACTTCTTCACCCAATGAGTAATTAACATTTGGAATTCACTGTCACAGTGAGTGGTGGCAGGTACAAACATAGATAGCTTCAAAAGGGGATTGGATAGACATATGGAGCAGAAGTCAATGGCTATTAGGTCTCAATGTCTGGGGCAGTGATGCTCTATTCTCTTGGTGCTTGGGGGGGCAACAGTGGGAGGGCTTCTGGAGATCTGGCCCCACTGGTGGACCTTCTGATGGCACCTGGTTTTTGGCCACTGTGACACAGAGTGTTGGACTGGGTGGGCCATTGGCCTGATCCAACATGGCTTCTCTTAGGGTATGATGAGAATAATTATAGGTTGAATGACCATACCCAACCCTGTTGGCAGGGACCCCCATGTAACATTCGGCTAATGGCCAAACAGATTCTTCAAATGATTCTTCAAATGATTATCACATTTCAAAATGCATCATTTGTGAAGAGCTGATTTCAGCTCCATGACTGTTCAAGCTTTGTAAATATTAGCCCCACAAATCAATGTTCCCTCTAAGCCATGGAGTCTTTTGAGCAAAAATTCTACTTTGTGAGCCACTAGCATTGAAGTTGTGAGCGAGCAATTTGGCTGCTCTGCAGTTAGTTTGCTCTGGAGACATCCTTCTTGAGATGAGACAAAAATGTGTGAGCCGGAGGATAAAAAACTGTGAGCTAGCTCACACTAACTCAGCTTAGAGAGAACACTGCCCACAATGGTGCTAATGTTATACTCCTCTATATACTTTTTTAAAAAAGACTAAGTGCAGTCCTCTGCAGAAGAGCCTTTGAGAAAGGAGAATGAAGCTACTTTTTTTACTATCCATTATTGCTAATGGCTTTCTCTTAAGTTTTTTAATGTTTTTATTGTAATGTTGTAACATTTTAATAATGTATAGAATTTGGGGGCATTATCTTACTTGTTTGTTATTTATCTGGAACATTAAAGCACAGTGATGGATCAATTTTTATGCTTTAGCAATAGATTCAACCATTACAAAACTGTTGAAAAAATGGCAGAGTTTTGTGTGTGTGTGTGCGCACGCGTGCATGCATGCACACGGTCACATACAAAGCTCACTCCAGTAAATATTAGCATATAAGAATATGCGCTGTCCCTTTACCTCCTGACTTCTCCTCCCATAAGAAAAAAATGAAAAGGAAAATTGACTAGGAAAGATTTACACAGTAGAATAATTTCCTAAACCAAGAAATTGGTCCCCTGGGAACCTATAAGGTGCAGATCAGTATACATACATTCCAGTTCTGTAGTGATTCAGAGAAACAATATTTGGGTGGAAGGATGCACGAGTGACTGTCTAGGATCATTTACATTGGACACGGCCACAATATTGAGGACACTGCATAATTTGCAAGGTAAGTTATTTGAGGAACCTTTGAATGGTGGACCTTGTCTGAGTCAATGCTCAGCTTCATCTACCATGGAGAACAGCTAGATTCTAGTCCAATAGCACCTTAGAAACCAACAAGATTTTCAGGGTATGAGACTTGATGAGCCAAAGCTCCTTTTGTCAGAGTTTTGACTCTCCCAAATATATAACCCTGAAAATTTTGTTCATCTCCAAAGAGGTACTGGATTTGAATCTATCTGTTCTACTGAAGACCAACATGGCTAGCCTCTGAAATGATTTACCATGGAGAAGGACGAAGGACTGACCCAGACCGACTCCAAATAAGACCGGTGCTTGCAACTGTGAAAGCACAGGCTTTTGCCCGCCCCCCACATATCCTTGAATGGAAGCAGGGGAGCGGCGGAGCTTATCGGGGCCCAGCGGGGAGCATGGGCCTATCAGGAGGGATTGGCTAGCCAGAATAGGTGACCAAAGCAAGGTAGTGGCCATTCCAGCCAATG
>NW_015168098.1:109623-112202 GCF_001447785.1 Gekko japonicus
GAGCTCCCATCTCTAGTTCCAGCTCCTGCCAACCTAGCAGTTCGAAAGCAAGAAATTGCAAGTAGATAAATAGGTACCACTTCAGTGGGAAGCGTTCCGTGCACCTTGGTGTTTAGTCATGCCGGCCACATGGCCACAGAAACGTCTTCGGACAGCGCTGGCTCTTCGGCTTTGAAACAGAGATGAGCACCGCAATCCTAGAGTCGGATTCGACTGGCTTTCGAGCAAGGGAACCTTTACCTTTACCTTTAACCTGGTTAGGCCCATTCTGGGTAAGTGGGAAAAGCATGGGTTATGGGGGGCCTTATTTGTGTTGGCAAGCACCCCTAGATATCGGCAATAGGAGGGATCCTCAGACTGGGCACCTAGTGGCTTAGCAGTCCAGGATGCTCAGACTGGGGTCCATTCAGAGATGGGGGAGCATACGTCAAGCCTTAAGGCTTAGCAGTCATGGGCGAGGGGTGCTCCCACATCCCCTCTACGCATATAACATGCAGGCCGTGATGAGTGGGGTACGGAAGGATTCTGAACCTGGCTCTGAGCCAGGGTGGGTTTGCCCTGAGGAAGCCCGCTTTGCAGGTATAAGGTAACCCGTGCTTAATTTGATATAATAGAGGCAGATCAGCTTATGTATAAATAAATACCAATTTAACCCATGACTTGTGTACGTGTTTCATTCAAGGGGTGGGTGGGCAATAAGAAGACAGGGGGGGGGGCTTGATATTGTTTGATGGCCAAGAAGCAGCAGCTTTACCAAACATTACCAAAACTGTGCTGGAGAGCGTTTGGTGTCTCTTATAGGACTATGTGGCTCCATAGTTAAGAACAGATCTACATTTGTGGTTCTGTGATTCTATATGAAGATGCCGGATAAACTTGCAAGTTTCTCAAGCACCCAGATGTTTTCTTTGACTTCGGAACCACTTGTCCAAACATTTTCCGCATGTGGAAAAGTCAGCATTTTAAATAAAAGTCTCCAACATCCTTTTCACTCAACAGGACAATTGTAACCTATGCAGCACTGACTACGCAGTTGCAGAGTATGGTCCTTTCTGCACTCTCCTTTTAATCCATGTTCACTGTGGTGTCCTCCAAGCACGAAAATTGAATTCAACCTTCTTTTTATTCCATTCCCCCCCTCTGCATGACATTACCTCAATTCAGTGGTCATCCTGCTGTTTTCCCGGGTTATTTGGATGGCGTTTTGCTGTGGACCTAAATTGCCTCAACTCAAACACTGAGTGGCAGGGGAATGTGGAAAAGACCCAAGTTTCCTGCCTGTAGAAAGACTCAGGTTCAACTCCTGGCACCTCCAGTTAAACGTTTTTGCAGGACTGGGAAAGACTTGGAAGGTAGCAAAAATGGACTGATGGCTTGACTTAGTGTAAGGAACCAGATGACTGAATTCAGCTCTAGTCCACCATTTCACATGCTACTGCATGAGGGGTTGTGGGGTCCATAAGTCCGTAGCCTCCTGCAACAGCTTATGATGAGCCAAGAGACAGAGTGGAAAGTGATGGTGGTGGTAAGAATAATTTTAAGTTTCTCATCCTTGCTGTTTATACACTTTCTGCTCCAGTCCCACTGGCTAGTGGTGGCAGTGGTTGTGATGACGATCAAAGGAGAAGTCATGCAGAATGCACATCCATTCTCTGAGCAGTTTACCAACCAGCTGATAGGAAGGTCAGAGCATTACCAGTCAGTTGGGGCCAGTATCTATGCGTAGGAATGCATTCATTCACAGTCTCACCAGCTTGCTCAGAGCAGGGAATGTTTGGAAGGGTTGCCTAGAAATCTAAAAAATAATGGGTGAAACCTTTATTTATTTATTTATTTATTTATTTCCAATTTATACCCCACCTTGCCGGTACAAACTGGCTCAAAGCGGCTTACATAAGTCAGAATACAATAAGATAAATAAATGCTATAAAATTCATAATAAAACAATTACATAAAGTGCTAGTACAAACAGTGTAAACAGATGGCGGCAGTTTCCTGTACATGATCCAGTTAGAAAACACCATCCGATGTTGTAACAGGGGCATGGCATATTCAACTTATGATGGTACATTCATCAGTAGCGGCTCCTAATCAAAGGCCTGGTGGAAGAGCTCCGTTTTACAGGCCCTGCGGAACTGTAAAAGGTCCCACAGGGCCCTGATGTCTTCTGGGAGCTCATTCCATCAGTGTGGAGCCACCACTGAAAAGGTCCTGGCCCTTGTTATGGCTGGTCTGGCATATTTTGGGCCAGGGAGAGTCAGGAGATTTTGCGTTCCCGACCTCAGTGCTCTGTGGGGCACATATGGGGAAAGGCAGTACCTCAGGTTGGCAGGCCCCCGACCATATAGGGCTTTAAAGGTCAAAACCAGCACCTTGAAACGAATCCAGTATGCTATTGGCAGCCAGTACAATGCCTTCAGCACAGGCTGGATGTGATCTCGTGTAGAGAACCCCATCAACAGCCTGGCTGCCGCATTTCACACCAGCTGCAGCTTTCGGATTTGAGACAAGGACAACCTTGTTACAATATCAAGTTGTGGTATCTGTGGAAGCACAGAAATCATTAATTCACATCGCCA